>NC_057812.1:542962422-543145184 GCF_018294505.1 Triticum aestivum | reverse complement strand
AGCAGCAGTAGCCAAGGAATCGCTCGATCGGGTTCAGTTAACAGCCATCGATCGATCGCTCGGGTTCAGTAACGCGTAGCCTGTAGTGCAATCGCTCGGGTTCGGTTAGAGCCCAACGCCTCGCCCGGGTTCAGTTAGAGCCAACGCCTCGCACACACGCGCGTACGTGTACGAGAGAAACGTGCATTGCTCGGCCCCGACCTCCCACCGTAACCGGGAACTCCCCGAAATTTTCCTCCCCCTCGCTTCTACCACGGTTTTTTCCGTCATGGACGGCCCAAAGAATGTCATGCAGCTGCGTCTCTGGCCCTCCCAGGACAAAAAGCCCATTTTCTGTCACGATTTTTGGTCATAGAAGTAGGAGCCCACCACATCTATGATGATACCGGGTTTGTCACAATTATCGTCATAGAAGTGTCATATGTATGACAGAAAAAAAATTCGTTCGGCCCAAAATGTCACGGATGTGTCTTTTTTTGTAGTGATTCTTCTTTTATATATATATATGTTCATTCATGACATTCAGCACCCGTACACTCTGGTATGGCCAATACGCCAGGGGCTTAAGCATACCCAATAATACGACGTGGGAAGTCCGAACACTTTGACAGTGCGGCACCCCGAACTTATAGCATTATATGCTTCAGCTCCGAATCATGTCTTGGGTCAATAGTTGGGTTTGCCTGGCTCCCATGTTTTGGTACCTTACGTTCCGCTATATCGGCTAAGGTAGCACTGGGAGAACTACTGTGATTGTGCCCCGGTTCAGCTGGGCTAAGCACCTCAGTAGAGAAAGCTAAAACTGACTGTCATGATAAGGCAAGAGAATGGTCGCTGTTCGAGAGGTTTCGAGTCCCTAAAGACTTATGCCGCTTAGAGAGAGGAGTCGGCTTTGTCCGGCTTAAGGCGTGTATAGCGCCCCGAATTCGGCCTTCCGAATACTAGGGGCTTTGCCAAAATTTAAAATTATAGAATTCTATGGTTAAGTGAGAGTGATAAAAGCATTATAGTCCGATTGCCTTGTTCGTTGTGTTGAGCACCTCCCTCGAAGGACCCAAAAATGGGAACAAGAGTGCTCAGGTTTATCCCGAACACCCCAGCACTCATGGCATGGGGGCAGAAGCTCACGACTAGCCATCTCTCAGATTTGATAAACAGCCGAACAGAAGGTAATAGTTTAAATTCAAATAAGCGTTGCATAGCGCATATGAACAAGTTTTCATAATACAGGATCACACGAGCAAGTTCATTCAAATATTACATCTTTCGCACTCTTGTCCGCTACAAGACGGGCACCCTTCAGGACACCCTCATAATACATCTCGGGGTGGCGATGCTCCTTGCCCTGTGGCGGCCCCTCCTTCACCAGCTTCTTGGCGTCCATCTTGGCCCAGTGCACCTTTGCACGGGCAAAAGCCCGGTGTGCACCTTCGATGCAGACGGACCGCTTGATGACTTCCAGCCATGGGCAGGCATCCACAAGCCGCCTCACCAGGCCGAAGTAGCTGTTGGGAAGGGCTTCGCCAGGCCACATCCGGACTATAAAGCCCTTCATGGCCTGTTCGGCCGCCTTGTGCAGCTCGACCAGTTGCTTTAGCTGGTCGCTCACAGGCATCGGGTGTTCGGTCCTAGTATACTGAGACCAGAGCAACTTCTCCGTTGAGCTTCCCTCCTTGGCCTAGTAATATTCCGCGGCATCCGACACGCTACGGGGCAAATCTGCGAATGCTCCTGGAGAGCTCCGGACTCGGGTAAGTAACAAGTAATTTACTTGCACATGCTTGCTTTGCATATTGAATGCCTTACCTGCCGCTATCTTCCTCATCGCTTCAATCTCCTGGAGGCCTTTTTGGGCTTCGGCCTTGGCATTCTTTGCGCTCTCGAGGGCCGCGGCAAGCTCAGACTCTCGCGTCTTCGAGTCAATCTCCAAAGCCTCGTGCTTTGTCACGAGAGCATGGAGCTCTTGCCGCACCTTGCCCACCCGTGCCTCTTGCTTTTCCCGCTCGGTGCGCTCCTTGGCCGCTTTGTCTTCGGCCTCAAACAGCACTTGCTTTAGGGTCGCCACCTCGGTCATGGCCCCTGGCACATTCATGATGATCCTATCATTTCGCAACCACATTTTATTTTATATATATAGACAAGGTATTACTTACCTTTGTTCTCCTCGAGCTGCCTCTTGGCAAGGCCGAGCTCTTTCTCAGACCCCTCGAGGTCCTGCTTCAGTACGGCGACCTCCGCAGTCAGTGCGGCAGAGGTCAGCAGCGAAGCCTGCGTACACATACAGACATACTTATATTAGACTCCTGCATATTTTCTTTGATCCTCTATCCGGTTTCTCTTTGAGAACACCAAACAGAGCATCAGGGGCTACTGTCTATGTGGTAATATTTTCCCTATATTTTCAATACTTACCTCAAAGCCTATTAGAAGCTGGCACAGGCTTCAGTCAGTCCGCTCTTGGCGGACTGAACCTTCTTGATCACCGCACTCATAATAGTGCGGTGTTCTTCGTCGATGGAAGCGCCTCGAAGCGCTCCCAACAGGTTGTTCAGTGCCTCTGGATGGACAGAGGTCACCGACACGGGCGTCTTGCCCCTTTTGGAAGGGGGCCGCCTGCCCGAGTCAGGAACCACAGGAGGTTCCGGCGCGGTGTTCGGCTGGGAGCCGAACTTGGAGCCCCCGAGAGTCTTGCTCCCTTTGCTCCTGGAGTCCGGAAGGTCTCCTTGAGGCGCCTCCGGAACTGTCTCCCCCTGGCTCGGTGCCCCTTGAGACAATACCTCGACATCGTCCGTAGGGCAAGGGGAGGAGGCGGTTGGAAGTGGATCGCTATCCATATCCGACGAGTCCAAGGAACTGCCCGACGAGGATACGTTGATACGGGCTTGGGGCGGTCTGCATAATCATATTCGGCGTTAGGAGAAGCAGTGCGACAAAGGTATGATATGAGTTACTCTGGTATCCGAATACTTATGACTTCACCAAGGGCTTGGCCCTGAGCAGCCACTCGTCTTCGCCTTCGGCAACGATGGCGGAGCAGTCCGGAAAAAGAGTCCTTCCCTTATTGGACCCTTCGGCCTCCCCGGTTGGGGCGGCCTTCCTTTTCTTGTCTCCCCCGGCTGGAGGGGGGCATCTTCATCTTCCTCCTCATTTTCATGGGAGGAGTGCGTCGTGGAGTTATCGGATGATGAGTCCGATATTACCTGGCGCCGGGAACTCTTTCGGGTTACCATGGCCTTCTTCTTGGCCTTATCCGTCACCTCATAAGGAGCCGGAGTCAGCATCTCCGTCAGGAGAGCGTCCGCAGTGTCTTCGGGCAGAGGGGCCGGACAGTCAATCTGTTTCGATGCCTCCACCCAGTCCTGTCAAAGGCATGGGAGCTCAGACCCCGCACATGGTTAAGCTACTGGAAATAAATATCCTACCAGATGTATAGAACTTACCGGATTCGTAGGGCGCTTCGCGCTTAGCCCGCGGTCCTCGGTGAGAGAGGGAGGGACCTCGATGCCCTTGAACAGCACCCTCCAGACGTCTTTGTGCGTCGTGTCGAAGAGCTCGCTTAGAGTTTGGTGCCGGGCCAGGTCGAACTCCCATAAGTTGTTGTTGACACGGGAGGATCCGGCGGAAGAGCATGACCTGGACTATGTTGACAAGCTTAAGTTTTTTGCTTGTCATGTTCCGGATACACTTCTGGAGTCTGTCCAGCTCCACCGATGAACCCCATGACAGGCCTTCACCTTCCAAGAAATGAGCTGCGTGGGGATTCTGGATCGAAACTCGAGGGCCGCCACCCAGTTGGTGCGTGGCTCGGTGATGTAGAACCACCCCGATTGCCACCCCTTTACGGTCTCCATGAAGGAGCCCTCGAGCCATGCAACGTTGGGCATTTTGCCCACCATGGCTCCGCTGCATTCCACTTGTTGCCGCCCACCACCTTCGGCTTGATATTGAAGGTCTTCAGCCACAGGCCGAAGTAGGGCCGGATGCGGAGGAAAGCCTCGAACACGATGATGAACGCCGAGATGTTGAGGATGAAATTCGGGGCCAGATCATGAAAGTCCAGCCCATAGTAGAACATGAGGTCGCGGATGAATGGATGGAGGGGAAACCCCAATCCGCGGATGAAATGGGGGAGGAAAACCACCCTTTCGTGAGGTTCCGGGGTAGGGATGATCTGCCCCGCGGCTGGTAGCTGGTGTGCGATGTCTGCGACTAAGTATCCGGCTCCACGTAACTTTTTCATGTGCCCCTCCGTGACGGAGGAGGCCATCCACTTGCCTCCCACTCCGGACATGTTTGGAGAGAGTTGAGGAGGAGGATGCGGACTTGGGCGCTGGGGCTCGAGTGCGCGAGAATGGATGAGCAAGGAGGAAGAAGGCATGGGTAGAAAAAGGTGAGATCTTATCCCTTTATAAGGGCGGACTAAACTATGCGCCCCCCACTAGCCTGGTAAAACTCACTTATCCCCCAAGAGCCGTAATTGATGGCACGGTTGGGTTACCCACGTCCGTATTGATGAGAATCCCGTAATAAGGGGAACACGATCTCTGCTTTGACAAGACGTGTCAAGAAACCGCCTCGCGTTATGTGCGGGGCTGGTTAAAGAAAAACGGTTCAAATAATTACCGGGTCGTGGCGTGATGTCATGCTACCAAAACGTGTCAGCAGATTATATTTGTGGTAATATTATTCTCTCTGCGGTGGTATGTGGAACTTATTTTGCAGGGTCGGACACTATCCTTGTATTCAAATTCTTCCGTGGTGTATTCGGAGGAGGAACCCGCCTTGCAATGCCGAAGACAACACTGCGCGTCGGACTCATCGTCATTGAAGCCTGGTTCAGGGGCTACTGAGGGAGTCCTAGATTAGGGGGTCTCCGGACAGCCGTACTATATCCTTTGGCCGGACTGTTGGACTATGAAGATACAAGATTGAAGACTTCGTCCCGTGTCCGGATGGGACTCTACTTGGCGTGGAAGGCAAGCTAGGCAATACTGATATGTATATTTCCTCCTTTGTAACCGACCTTGTGTAACCCTAGCCCCCTCCGGTGTCTATATAAACCGGAGGGTTTTAGTCCGTAGGACAACGTACAATCATACCATAGGCTAGCTTCTAGGGTTTAGCCTCTCCGATCTCGTGGTAGATCAACTCTTGTAATACCCATATTATCAAGTATAATCAAGCATGACGTAGGGTTTTACCTCCATCAAGAGGGCCCGAACCTGGGTAAAACATCGTGTCCCCTGCCTCCTGTTACCATCCGCCTTAGACGCACAATTCGGGACCCCCTACCCGAGATCCACCGGTTTTTACACCAACAACCACTATTAAAGTAATCCCATATTTGACGAATGTCATTGTTGATCGTAATGCTTCTGGTAACATGAAGCATTGCTGATATTTTAAAATTTCTATTGTCCTTGCATGATTGCCATGAACATAATTAAGATGCTTCTTTTCATTTCGTGTATGTTTCATATATTCTTATTGACCAACAACTGTTTACTTTCTATCTTTTTGTGCAGATAGGGATATACATTTTACCTTGTTGCTCTTGTGACCTTTTGGTGAACTATACAAAACACTCATTTTTTGGAATGAGTGTCTTGTGCAGTTCAACTAAAATGTCGGGTGGGCAACATCTCTCGATTTTGTTGGAACTGCACAAAATGGTGATTGGAGTTTCCAAAATCTCTGTCAAATTCTGTTGGTAATCTTGTGCAACATTTTATTAGCCATTGCAAGATGAGCCGTCACTATCACCACAATGGCACTTTATTTTAGTGGAACTGCATAAAAGGATTAGCAAATCATAGTTGCACCTTACATGAGAAGGACAACCAACCTTAATGTTTCTCAATTTTAGTGCAACTACTAAAGAACCTTCCAGCTCACGGGAGCAAGTACTTCTTGCTAGCTGAATGATGCAATCTTTGCTTCATTTCAGGAGAACTGCAGAAAAAGGCGGATGAATTGAATCATGGAAGTCCAGGCAGGCCTAATCTGAGTGGAGTTGCAGGTTGAGTTCAACTAGTGCCACAATTATAGTAATCAGGCTCTTCTTATTGGTGATGTGCAAACAATAATACTCAACTACAGATGTTGTGACGGTCAAGAGCATTCGCCAAGTTCTTTGATTGTATGACACGGCTAGCCAAGATGGATTTAATCCCGATATTCACTTTATCAAAAGGCTCTAATGGGTTGGTTCTGAATCTTGCAAGCTGGGAATCAATGAGATGTGTAGGCATATTTGTTGTACTTATGATTTGAATCTTATTTGTTGGTTATGAATTTTGAAAGCTGGGAATCAATGAGATGTGTAGGCATCTTTGTTGTACTTATTATTTGGATCTTATTTGTTGGTTCCGAATCTTGCAAGCTGGGAAACACGGCATGATGATGCAAAGGACAACAACCATACCAAACAGTTCAAACTTGGTAGTATTATTTGTGTGAAAGTGCCAATACAGACCCGCTCGTGAACCGACGTGTGGCCGGAGTAGGTTTCTTAATGGAGGCGTTTGAATGCGCCGAGGGTGCATCTTCTGCTGGGCGTGCAGCAGGCGAGGGATGGGTAGTAACTGTTGTCGCATGTACACACTCAGTTTACTGTTGACTCTAGTTCCCCAAGAGATGAAAAATGAACTGCTGCCGCCGCCTACCCACTGATTCACTTGAAGATACTCCAATGGCGATCCGAGGGGTGAGCCTGCTGGGTATGGACTTCGGCAAGGAGTTCCCCTTTGAGTTCGCCGTTCAGTCCTATGGCTGCACCAAGTTGAATGTGATGTACACCAACGATCTGGACTCGGTGAAGCTCTGCCTCGCCGAATCCAAGCAGTACCTACAAGACGAGAAAGCACATGTGAAAGTGCAACTATCCCTGGCTGGTTTTGGTAATTCCTAACAACATATAGCTCATTGAGCTAATACTATTTCAAGATAAATATTTCAGGAAAGCTCAATGATTGGCATGGCATGGATTAGAAATGTGGACCCCTGAAAATGCTAAGGACAAAAGATTGGCTCAAGTCTCTACATTTACCTTTTAGTGATCCAAGATCACATTGAGTCCATAGGAAAAGCCAATACTATTAAAAGGGGATGAGGTGTTGCTTAATGAGGTACTTGCTCAAAATGCTTAGTGATATGCTCCAAAATCCTCAACCACTTTCTCATATCCACATATGTCCGAAACCAAAAGTCAAACTCGGCCCCACCGAATTTTCCATCCAGCGCCACCGAGTTCGGTTGACATAGCCACTGCCACAAAACCCTAGTCACTTCGGTCCCACCGATAGGGATCTCGGTCTCACCAAGATGGAATTGCAAACTCTGTGTTTCCCTTCATAACGTTTTGGTCTAACTGAGATGAGAAATCGGTCCCACCGAGTTCGCGATGCAAACTCTCTATTTCCCCTTCGTAACGTTTCGGTCCAACCGAGATGAGGGAATCGGTCCCACCGAGTTTGCCTGACCAACTCTCTGTTTGCTTATTACCAAAATCGATGCCACCGAGTTTGTGTAATCGGTCTCACCGAGATTACGTTATGCCCTAACCCTAATGAAATCGGTCCCACCGAGTTGATCATATCAGTCCCACCGAAAATCCTAACATTCACATTTTGAACTAAATTGGTCTGACCGAGTTTTCTGATTCGGTCCCACCGAGTTTGGTAAATTGTGTGTAACGGTTAGATTTTGTGTGGAGGCTATATATAACCCTCCACCCACTCTTCATTCGTAAAGAGAGCCATCAGAACATGCCTACACTTCCACCATACATTTTCTGAGAGAGAACCACCTACACTTGTGTTGAGGTCAAGATATTCCATTCCAACCACATAAATCTTGATCTCTAGCCTTCCCCAAGTTGCTTTCCACTCAAATCATCTTTCCACCAAATCCAATCCTATGAGAGAGAGTTGAGTGTTGGGGAGACTATCATTTGAATCACAAGAGCAAGTAGTTCATCATCAACACACCATCTATTACCTTTTGGAGAGTGGTGTCTCCTAGATTGGTTAGGTGTCACTTGGGAGCCTCCGTCAAAATTGTGGAGTTGAACCAAGGAGTTTGTATGGGAAAGGAGATCGCCTACTTCATGAAGATCTACCCTAGTGAGGCAAGTCATTCGTGGGTGATGGCCATGGTGGGATAGACAAGGTTGCTTCTTCGTGGACCCTTCGTGGGTGAAGCCCTCCATGGACTCGCGCAACCGTTACACTTCATGGGTTGAAGTCTCCATCAATGTGGATGTACGATAGCACCACCTATCGGAACCATGCCAAAAATATCCATGTCTACATTGAATTTGCTCCCTCCAAACTCCTCCCTTTACCTTCATGTGCAATGTTTTACATTCCGCTGCTATACGCTTAGACTTGCATGTGTAGGTTGTTTACTTGACTAGTGCTAAGTTGCTACAATCTGCCAAGTCTTAAAATTGGGAAAGGCTAGATTTTTATTTGGTCAAGTAGTCTAATCACCCCCCCTCTAAACATACTCTCGATCCTACAACAAGGTCACAGGACTTAGACCTTGTGGCCATCCATTCGTCTCCTGACAGGGACCAGCGGATCGCCGTCGCCCAGGTATGTGTGCGGGACGAGGTTCTCGTCTACCACTTCTGTAGGGCCATAAGAGGTTCTAGAGCATTCGCCCGTTTCATCGGCAGCGCCGACTGCACCTTCGCTACGATGGAGAGAAGGAAGAACGCGACGATTCGTCCATCTGGTGCAACAAGCTTGTCGACATCCAGAAGCAATACAAGATCATCGGCAATGGGCAGGAGAAGGACTCCGTGGTTGACCTCGCCGAGACCATCATCGACCCCTGATACGCCAACATGAAAGAAGACAACGATACCAAGGACCTGAACACGTGGGAGGTACCTCTAAATCTAGCCTACATAACCTACGCGGCCAAGGATGCATTGGCATGCTTGCCGTAATGTCTAGATGTTGTACTTTATCTGTTTATAAGCACCATTATCATCTGAGTGTTTCATGCATTAGCCTATGTGTCGTAATTATCTGTTTTGTTCGAAATATTTCTTTTAAGAACGCATTAAACTGTTTGCTTTTTAGTGGCTATTTGCTTATGTATGTAACTACTTCACTTGTCCGTTTAAAAAAAGCTAGTACACTCGGCTGCCGTGCTTTGAATCTCCTTCCTGTCAACATATTCCCCTTCTCAGGTGGACCCAGTAGGTCTCGTACACATACATATAGGACCAACCACCTATCCATTTGTAGTTCTTTATTTTGTTCAATCTTTCGTCCTCTTCCTATACAGTGGCTGGCCATCCGTCTACTCCCACACATTGTCCGGCGGCGGCAGCTCCACTGGCCCACCCTACACCCGAACAAGTCAACCCTCATACTCCCCTCCGCCTGCATCTTCCCCCGCTCCGGTTCATTCAGTCTGAGGTCTCGACGTCGTCCTCCGCCTTGGTCCTCTTGCCGCGGCGCCGCCGTTTGTCGTTCCCAACATGGTCAGCAAAACAAGAGGAATCGGGAGACAACTGTTCGTCGAGAGGCTGACAGTCCCGGGCCCACCAGGTCCATGGCCTAGGTTTTGTTGTTTAACATGGGCAGCCCACGACATGTTTCAACATTTTTTGGATCCAGCAGGTATCAAGCGGCCTCTGGGCCTCCCAACCTAGCTTGTCTATAACATCAGCAGCCCAAGTTATGTTTGTTTTTTCAAGACGACACACAGCTCAGTTCTATTTTTCTATAAGAATGCAAAACTGAACCTATGTTTTCTATAGGAATGCAAAACTGAACCTATATTTATATCTTATTTTATTACATATATATATACAAATATATAATAGAATCAACATAAGGTTCCATTAAACCTGTCATTCGTCCAACCATTTTATAGACCTTCCCACTTCCTTTATTTCTCGTTTTCGTTAATCCTATATCTGAATTTTCTCCCACTTTTTTTTCTATGTAAACTGAGTTTTCTCCTAGTACTTTTCCCTAGTACCAACTCAATTGTCCCACGTCTAGCCTAAAAAATAATAATACCCCATGTCCTATGAACTCATCAAATTAAAATATTATTTTATTTTGTAAGTTGAAAGTTCTTACAAAATAATAATAATAATTGTTTATATATAACTTGGCAAGTAAACTCCTAGTGATTGCGTACATAAGCTTGCAAAGATTTTACTGGCCAATGCAGTAATAGACGTGTAATCATGTGTTTATGTTTTTATAACATTTCTCCGTCCAGCCCAACATTATATTTTCACCCAGCCCAGCAAGTCCACGGATTTCGAGAAAAATGCAAATGGGCTTTAAATTCTACCATATATATAAACGGGCTGCATAGATGCTACATCATTGTTTCACCCAGCCCACCAAATGGACTAAAAAACAAATGGACTGGCTGACATGTGGGCCAGTAGGTCGAATCCTAACAAGGCGTTGGATTTACATCCAACGGTTGGCATTCTTCTTCAATCTCTCGTTTTTTTCCCCGGCGCTACCGGGACCGCCTGCTCCAGCGTCCGGCGTCCGGCAGCGTTGTTTTGCGCACCTCAGTGAAACGCTACGCCACCGACAGCCAGGCCATCCCTCCACTCCGCACCTCATGTTGTTCTCTGCCGAGTGTAGGCCCACCCCGCAACCGAACCAGTCAAGTTTCATACTACTTCATTGAGTGTACGACTCCCTACAAAAGAAGAGAAGATTCTCCCAAAAGAAGAAGTAGAAGAGAAGAATCACCACCAAGAGAGAGAAGGAGTAGAGATAACCGTTATGAACGAAGAACGTCACTGAGAAGCAATGATTCGGAAAGGAAGGACAAATCATCAAGGAGGTACACAAAACAAAGACATGAAGCTCATGTTGGTGAATGAGTATCTGGCTCCGACTCCGACAATCACTCCGAGAGAAGTTATCACTCCAACTCCGAATATACTCAAGATGAAGGTGTTGCCGGTCTATCACTTGTGTCAACCAACTCCTACGACATATTTGAGTCACCAAATGAAGGAATTGGAAGATGCATCATGGCTAAAGGCCCAAAGGTATCACACCCCGAGTATGTTGATTTCAATAGTGATGAAGATGACTTGCTAGGAGATGATGATTTACTTGTTGACAATTCTAGTGATGAAAACTATGATGAACTTGCTAATCAAGATAAAACGAATGACGATGATAAGAAGGAGATTGAGCGTCTAACTAAAGAACTAAACACTCTTAAGTTGGCTCATGAAACTACCTTGGAAAATGATCAAGAGCTTTTAAAGACTCATGAGAAGTTACGCTTTGAAAAGCACAACCTTGAGCAAGAGCATGGGTTCTTCAAAGTGATCAATGATGATCTTCTCAAGAAAATTTCTTCTTACATTGCCAAGCATTTACGCTTGTCTACTTACATGCCACAAGTTAAATCTAACAACGAGAGTAAGAAAGATTCTTCTTCTAGTAGTAACAATAATCATGCTAAACCCAATGTTGTTGCTTCTAGTAGTTCTCTTGATTCCACTAATGATTCTCTTAGCCAAGTTACACTTGAGCAAGAAAATAGATTATTGAAGGGAATTATAGAGAAAGGAGTTTATAAGAGCCTTGCCGGAAGTAAGCAATTTGAGGAAATTGTACTCAAGCAAGGAAGACACCGGAAGAATCAAGGTGTTGGTTTTGAACGAAAGTTCAATGCCAATGGAGTTGAGTGGGAAGAAGATCAATACCCCAAGACGAAATTTGTTTCTCAACAAGAGAAGTATGATCCTACTTCTTTCCAAGGAACACAAGCTCAAGATGATCTTCCACCACAAGACCACAAGCAAAAAGACAAGGGCAAGCTTCAAGGGGAGATTGATGCATTTGAGGAAGCTCCCAAAGCCTTGGTCAAGTGGGTTCCCAAGACTACATCAAGTTCTACTTCATCAAGTACGACTAAACTTCAAGGGCTCCCATCAAGATGGTGTGGATCCCGAACAAAAAGAACTAGAGAGTTCTTGAGGGTGACTCTGCCAACATACTTCACTCATATCGCGAGGACAAGTGCAAACAACTTCCACATCTTGCACTAGTTCAAGGAGTCACAAACCCTCTTTTGGTAAGACAAGGGACAAGGTAACCTAATGCTTTCATGGACATCATCCGATGTGAACATCACTCTATGTCTATGGATATCCTTGTTTGTTCCTTGTGGGACTAACCCATGTAGGTATTGAAAGTGCAACTCACTCTAATGGATTGCTCCAAATGATCTACATCAACATTGAGCATCTACATCTACAACACTACATGAAGTCATCATCGACAAAACCCAAGGTTAGTTCATCCCTCTTAGGGGGATATCACATCTAGGGGGAGATTTACTCTAATCAATTGAGCTAAAGCAACTCTAATGGTGTGAACACAACAATGCTTTATGTAAAAGTGGCAACCCCACTTGTGCTTAAACGATGAGTATGACCTACGATCAAATGTTCTCATTTGACTCCTCAGTCAATATACTCATATATAGATGACCTAGTCATCGCAAATTGCTTGATAGATGCTAGAGTGATTGTGCATGCTTTGTCACATATTTCATTTGCCATCTTATTGTGTGAGCATGTTGGTTGCATATTTTACTCATTCGAGGACATCCATTTGTTGCTTTGATTGTTTAGCTTTTTTATCTTTTGCCAAATGGATGGACAAGAATGCCTAAGAACCTCCTCTAGCTATCTATGCTTTTCTCGTCTCAAACTCTATTCATGCTACATCACAAAGTTTGATCAAGTCAGATTCGAACCACTCTGTGTGAGGAGAACTCCGAGTCCCGTATTCATCATAGACTTAAACTTCCAAAACCTCTTTGTGCATTTTGGTATGACCGAGTCATCCACTTTGGTCACACCGAGTTCACTAAGTTGATCTAGGTTTTCAATCTCGGTGCAACCGATTTGAACTTTTCGGTCACACCGAGTTGCAGTAACCGCTTGCGATTCTGCATCTCGGTGCCACCGAGTTGTTCCACTCGGTCGCACCGACAGGATCGGGATATATATACTCACAGGTTGAATTTTGGAAATTTCTCCAAAACTCTGCACCCCGCACGTGTCCTGCTCTGCCTCCTCGGTCTCCGGATCGTCTCCTCGCCACCAGGGACCTCCCACCGCTGGTTTCCATTGCCGTCAACGGAAATCTGCCCCACCATTGTTGCCGTAGCGAACTCCCGTCGAACTAGGGTATGGGTTTGACCTTTTGTGCTATTATTTTACCTCTGATTCATAACACACTGTTTTGCCATGATCCTTACCACGTATGCAAACACTCTATCCACTGAAAACATCGTTTAGGTTAAATTCGATTTGAAAATTTAGGGTTAGGTCTCCGCCGAACTCATCTCGGACCGACCGAGTTATAGAAATCGGCCTCATTGATTTGGCTTAGGCCATAGCACATGCATTTTCGGTCTAACCGAAAATTGCAAATCGGTGTGACCGAGTTCGATTCTTTGTGAAACCCTAGCAATCTTGGTGCCACCGAACTGTGACTCGGTCTGACCAAGTTCACTAGTTTAGGTTCCAAAAGCTGCTTCGGTATCACCGAGTTTACAAATCGGTAGCTCTGAAATTCTTTCTGTGGAGAACTAAAACTAAGTTTTTAAGTCATCTATTTTGCAAAATCTCTGCAATTTGTGATGCTCATCCACTCTACCTCATCTACATCTATTCATAGGGTCTGCTGTCTGTAAGTTTGCAAAGATGTCTGATCAGAGTGACAGTCAGAACAGGTCTGAGGAACATGTGCAGCTGAGTGAGGGTTCAAATCCCTCAAGTACTCCTGATGATGGCAGCAGGAGCACTCCAAGTAACTTGCCAAGGGCAACCACCAGATCTAGGAAGAAGAGAACCTCAGATTCAGAGGATGAGGACTATGTGGCTACTGAGGATGAAGTAAGCTCCAAGAAGAAGGTGCTGAAAAAGGAGTATGGCACAACTGCTACAGTTAAGCCAGGGATGAAAAAGAAGGCTCCAGCAAGCAGCATTCCTATGTCTAAGGCCAGAGCCTCCACTCAAGAGACAGTGGAGTTCACTCTTGAATTCAAAGAAGGTGGAGAAGGCAAGAAGAGGAAGGAGAGGGTCAAGAAGTCCACTGCCAGAGTTCTAGGGAGATCATCCATGTTCAAGGATCCCGCAGAGGAAGAGGAAGAGGATGCTCCAGCAACCAAAGCTCAGAAGCTTATGGGAGATGCTATAAAGTAAGGGGCTGCAACATCAAAGCCCAAAGCTGCTCCAAAAACTCAAGCTTAGAAGCCTCCTAAGCCCAAGAGGAACAACAGAAGTATTCCTGCTGAAGAGAAGAATAAGGCCCCAGTGCCTGAAGCTGAAGAAGAGGATGATGAATCCCATGTGTTGAGAAAGTTGAAACCCAAGATCCCAGACCACAATGATACTCATCAAGTGGCTGAAGACATGCACATCAGAAAAGATGCTGGACTGAGATTGTGGAGAGAGTCTGATCCCTATGCTCTGACGAGAAGGACTGCAGTTAACTACAGGTTCCACACAAAAGAACAACAAGACTTGTATGAAACTATTTTGCTTGATAAGAAGCCCACTGTGTGTGACATGAGATGGGTTGATTGGGAATTCATCAAGGAGAATGAAGATCACTTCCCAGGAGTTTATGACAGCTTCAAAGCATGTGGAGTAGATGAGTTTGTTGGACAGAAGCTCACAAAATGGAATGATGAGCTGATCATGCAGTTTTACTCCACTTCTCACTTTTACCCAGATGGGAAGATCATGTGGATGTCAGAAGGTACTAGGTACCAGTCCACTATTGAAGAATGGGTCAAGCTGATAAATGCCCCAGAGGAACATGAGGATGACTTGGATGTGTATGCCAAGAAGAAGAAAGACCACAATCTATGGCAAACATGTACAAGGAGATCCCAGATAAAGCTTTGGAGACTCACAAGCTTGGATCAGTGCATTACTTGCTGTCTGGTCTGCCTACCATCAACTGGATCCTTAGGCACACATTGCTACCCAAGTCAGGAGATCACAAGATGATCAGAGGGCATTCTATCAACCAACTATAGCTTTTTGATGTCCCTCAGAAGTTCAAGGTCATGAGTCTGATTGTAGAGACAATCAAGAGGACTGTTGCTGACCAGAAGAGAAGCCGTGGGTATGCTCCACACATTCAGGAGCTCATCAACTCCAAGATGGGAACAGGAACATATCTATTGGATAAGGAGCATCTACCCTTATATCCTGATTTTGAAGACAACACTATAGTGATGAATGTGGAGGAACCATCATTAGCTCAAGCACAGGAGAAGAGAGCGAAAGCAAAGGCTGAGAAAGCTGCCAAGATGCCAAGTGTTGAAGAGGCATCTCAAGTTTTCCTGAAGAGCAAGCAAGATCAACTTGCATATCTGATCCAGTCTACACTGAGGATTGAGAAGGGCTTGGCCACCCTGACTCAAAACCAGGAGAGCTTGGAGTGGATCGTAGAAACCAAATTTTATGATCTTGATCTGAAGGTAACTGAGATTCAAAGATCAGTTGAGCAGCTCAAGGAGGAAGCAGAAGAGAAGAGAGGGAAGGCAACTACTGATGCAATTCAGCGAGTGCCTAGAGGACAGAGGTCTGCTGCAGTGCATGTACCTGATACAAGAGCAACAACATCAGCACCAGCAGCCATAGCCTCAGTACCACCTCCATCAGCCACTCCACTAGCTCCAACTACATCAACGGATGCCTTTGTCCTTGGACTTCTCTCTACACCACCTCCCGAAGACCAAGCCTGAGAGACGCATAGCACTATGCATATTTGAACTTTTTGGTAACTTGTTGCCAAAGGGGAGAAATATGTATAGATCATAGGCTTCGAGAGAGTGTTTTGCTTCTTTTCTTTTTGGTTGAACTTTTTAGTGTATGCCTGTGTGAGATACTTTATGTCCTTGTGTGAGATACTTGTGTGATCATGTGATTGATCATATGCTACTTTAATGCTTGCTTGGATGATTTATCCTCTATTTTCTTATATGATCATTCACTTTGCTTAGTGATGAGTGCATGCTTTTAAGTTATATAATTTTGAGCACTCCACCAAGATGTATGTGACATGGAAGAGTGACCCATGATCCTAATCAATTGTGCATTTGCATTCAACAGCAAATTTTAGATAATGCACAAATTTAGGGGGAGCTCTTACTTATCACATACTTCTCAAAGCGACGATGTATTTCAATCTTATTATCATTTGTCGAACCTTTGATCTATATGTTGTCATCAAATACCAAAAAGGGGGAGATTGAAAGTGCAACTATCCCTGGGTGGTTTTGGTAATTCCTAACAACATATAGCTCATTGAGCTAATACTATTTCAAGATAAATATTTCAGGAAAGCTCAATGATTGGCATGGCATGGATTAGAAATGTGGACCCCTCAAAATGCTAAGGACAAAATATTGGCTCAAGCTCTAAAGCTCAAGACTCTACATTTTACCTTTTAGTGATCCAAGATCACATTGTGTCCATAGGAAAAGCCAATACTATTAAAAGGGGATGAGGTGTTACTTAATGAGGTACTTGCTCAAAATGCTTAGTGATATGCTCCAAAATCCTCAACCACTTTCTCATATCCACATATGTCCCAAACCAAAAGTCAAACTCAGCCCCACCGAAACTTTCCATCCGGAGCCACCGAGTTCGGTTGACATAGCCACTGCCACAAAACCCTAGTCACTTCGATCCCACCGGTAGGGATCTCGACCTCACTGAGATGGGATTGCAAACTCTCTATTTCCCTTCATAATATTTCGCTCTAACCGAGATGAGCGATCGGTCGCACCGAGTTCGCAATGCAAACTCTCTGTTTCCCCTTCGTAACATTTTGGTCCAACCGAGATGTGCGAATAGGTCCCACCGAGTTTGGCTGACCAACTCTCTGTTTGCTTATTACCAAAATCGGTCCCACTGAGTTTGTGTAATCGGTCTTATGGAGATTACGTTATGCCCTAACCCTAATGAAATTGGTCCCACCAAGTTGATCATATCGGTCCCACCAAAAATCCTAAAGTTCACATTTTGAACTAAATCGGTCTGACCGAGTTTTCTGATTCGGTACCACCAAGTTTGGTAAATTGTGTGTAACGGTTAGATTTTGTGTGGAGGCTATATATACCCCTCCACCCACTATTCATTCATGCAGAGAGCCATCAGAACATGCCTACACTTCCATCATACATTTTCTGAGAGAGAACCACCTACACTTGTGCTGAGGTCAAGATATTCCGTTCCAACCACATAAATCTTGATCTCTAGCCTTCCCCAAGTTGCTTTCCACTCAAACCATCTTTCCACCAAATCCAATCCTATGAGAGAGAGTTGAGTGTTGGGGAGACTATTATTTGAAGCACAAGAGCAAGGAGTTCATCATCAACACACCATCTATTACCTTTTGGAGAGTGGTGTCTCCTAGATTGGTTAGGTGTCACTTAGGAGCCTCCGTCAAGATTGTGGAGTTGAACCAAGGAGTTTGTACGAGCAAGGATGTCGCCTACTTCGTGAAGATCTACCCTAGTGAGGCAAGTCCTTCGTGGGCGATGGCCATGGTTGGATAGACAAGGTTGCTTCTTTGTGGACCCTTCGTGGGTGGAGCCTTCCGTGGACTCGCGCAACCGTTGCCCTTCGTGGGTTGAAGTCTCCATCAATGTGGATGTACGATAGCACCACCTATCAGAACCACGCCAAAAATCTCCGTTTCTACATTGCGTTTGCTCCCTCCAAACTCCTTCCTTTACCTTCATGTGCAATGTTTTACATTTCACTGCTATACTCTTAGACTTGCATGTGTAGGTTGTTTACTTGACTAGTGCTAAGTTGCTAAAATCTGCCAAGACTTAAAATTGGGAAAAAGGCTAGATTTTTTTGGTCAAGTAGTCTAATCACCCCCCCTCTAGACATACTTTCGATCCTACAACAAGGTCACGGGACTTAGACCTTGTGCCTATCCATTCGTCTCCTAACAGGGACTAGCGGATCTCCGTCGCCCAGGTATGTGTGCGGGACGAGGTTCTCGTCTACCACTGCTGTAGGGCCATCAAAGGTTCGGGAGCATTCGCCCGTTTCATCGGCAGCATCGGATGCACCTTCGCTATGGTGGAGAGAAGGAAGAACGGGACGATTCGGCCATCTGGTGCAACAAGCTTGTCAACATCTAGAAGTAATACAAGATCATCGGCAACGGGTAGGAGAAGGACTATATGGTTGACCTCGCCGAGACCATCATCAAACCCTGATACACCCACATGAAAGAAGACAACGATACCAAGGACCTGAACACGTGGGAGGTACCTCTGAATCCAGCCAACATAACCTACGCGGCCAAGGACGCATACACGTGCTATGACATGTACATGCGGATCTTGCACATGAGGGTGTGTTTGCTTCCCGTAACCGACGAGTACACAGATAACCGCAACGTCATGATCAAGCGTGCCAGGAAGGTCAAGATGTTTTACTTTATCTGTTTATAAGCACCTTTATCATCTGAGTGTTTCATGCATTAGCCTATGTGTCGTAATTATCTATTTTGTCTGGAATATTTCTTTTAAGAACGCATTAACCTATTTGATTTTTAGTGGCTATTTGCTTATGTATGTAACTAGTTCACTTGTCCGTTTAAAAAAACTAGTTCACTCGGCTGACGTGCTTTGAATCTCCTTCCTGTCAACATATTCCCCTTCTCAGGTGGACCCAGCAGGTCTCGTACAGATACATATTGGACCAACCACCTACCCATTTGTAGTTCTTTATTTTGTTCAATCTTTCATCCTCTTCCTATACAGCGCCTGGGCATCCGTCTACTCCCACACATTGTCCGGCGGCGGCAGCTCCACCGGACCACCCTGCACTCGAACAAGTCAACCCTCATACTCCCCTCCGCTTGCGTCTTCCCCCGCTCTTGTTCATTCGGTCCGAGGTCTCGACGTCGTCCTCCGCCTTGGTGCTCTCGCTGCGGTGCCGCCGTCTGTCGTTCCCAACATGGTCAGCAAAACAAGAGGAATTGGGAGACAACTGTTCGTCAAGAGGCTGACAATACCGGGCCCACCAAGTCCATGGCCTAGGTTTTGTTGTTTAACATGGGCAGCCCACGACATGTTTTAACATTTTTTGGATCCAACAGGTATCAAGCGGCCTCTAAGCCTCCCAACCTAGCTTGTCTATAACATCAGCTGCCCAAGTTATGTTTTTTTTCAAGACAACACACAACTCAGTTCTATTTTTCTATAAGAATTCAAAACTGAACCTATGATTTCTATAAGAATACAAAACTGGACCTATATTTATATCTTATTTTATTACATATATATATAATAGAAACAACATAAGGTTCCATTAAACCTATCATTCGTCCAACCATTTTATAGACCTTCCCACTTCCTTTATTTTTCATTTTCATTAATCCTATATCTGAATGTCTCCCACTTTATTTTTCTATGTAAACTAAGTTTTCTCCTAGTACTTTTCCCTAGTACCAACTCAACTGTCCCACGTCTAGCCTAAAAAATATAATACCCCACATCCTATTAACTCATCAAATTAAAATGATATTTTATTTCATAAGTTGAAAGTTCTTACAAAATAATAATAATAATAGTTTATATATAACTTGGCAAGTTAACTCCTAATGATTGCGTACATAAGCTTGCAAAGATTTTACTAACCAATGCAGTAATATACGTGCAATCATGTGTTTATGTTTTTATAACATTTCTTCGTCCAGCCCAACATGATATTTTCACCAAGCCCAGCAAGTCCGCGGATTTTGAGAAAAATTCAAATGGGCTTTAAATTCTACCATATATATAAACGGGCTGCATAGATGCTACATCATTGTTTCACCCAGCCCACCAAATGGACTAAAAACAAATGGACTGGCTGACATGTGGGCGAGTAGGTCGAAGCCTAACAAGGCGTTGCATTTACATCCAGCGTCCGGCGTCCAACAGCGTTGTTTTGCGCGCCTAAGTGAAACGCTACCCCGCCGACGGCCAGGCCATCCCTCCACTCCACACCTCCTGTTATTCCCTGTCGAGTGTAGGCCCACCCCGCACCTGAACCAGTCAAGTTTCCCACTCCTCTCCGTCTGCGACTCCACTGCCGCGTCTTCCCCATCTCCGGGTCGTTCCAGTCTGGGGCCTCACCGTCGTCCATCGCCTCTCTGCGCTCGGTGCGGCGTGGTCAACAAACGAGATTCATCGTAAGAGGACTCTACTTGGAGAGCCTGACGGCTGGGACCCACGAGGTCCATGGTCGCACGCAAGGAAAGTTCCTCCTTATTAAGCTATTTCCTCCCTTGACAGCTAGGACCCGCTGGCTGTATCTTCGCAAAGAAGGAAGTGCCTCCTTGTTATGCGAAAAAACTATTCCTCCCGATGACAGCTGGGACCCGGCAGGTTTGGTGGCTGACTTGTGGGCCTACTAAGTAGAAGTGTACGCAGGGTATTGTCAACTTAATCAACAAATGATTCTCGCAACTAGACCGTTGGATGTTAATCCAACAGCTGTGCTCCTTCTTCAACCTCTGTTCTTGCTCTTGTCTCACGTGGGCGGCAGTGCTCCCGCGCACCTGAACCAATTAAGTTTCCCACTCCTCTCCATCTGTGACTCCACTTCCGCGTCTTCCCCATGTCCGGATCGTTCCAATCTGGGGCCTCGTCGTCGTCCATCGGCCTTGGTGCGCTCGGCACGGTGTGATCAACATGGTCTACAATCGAGAGTCATCGGAAGATGACTGTACGTGAGAGGCTCACAGTGGGGACGTACCACGCCCATGGACGCATGCATGCAACTGCATCCTTTTTACGATGAAAAATAATGTTTTCTCCCGCTGACTGCTGGGACCGACCAGCTACATTTTTGCACGCAAGGAACTGCGTCCATATTACGGGCAAAAAAATGATTCGCCCCCTGACTGATGGGACCCACCAGCTACAACTTCGCACGCAAGGAAGTGCCTGACAGTCGGGACCCACCTAGTCGAAGCATACGTAATGTTGTCATTCTGGTCACGAACGTGTACGTACATACGATCGGTCTGTCTGCAGGCTGCAGCAATGAACCATGGCCGTGTAAGGTAGGGCACGTGTCGTAGTAGAGGTGCGCACGTGTCGTAGTAGAGGTGCGCATGTACACGTACGTACAACACCCATGTTGCAAGAAAGTAAATACGACCACGTACATACATACGGGCGGGGTCTCGAACGCCTACTCGCGCATATGTATGGCCAGAGCTCGTGTACATGGTTGCGTCGGAACGGAGAAGCTGCGCCATCGTCATGTTCATAGGGTGGCAACCGGCTGGGTCGGAACATAATGCATCGTCGTGTTCATCGGGAGCCAACCGGCTTGGACAGAACAGCCGATGGAAACGAGGCCTGGCGTACCGCAGAACAAAGAAAATGGCCTTGTGTTCGACCGGCCACGGTGGAAACGGGATCCTGTTCATTGGGAGGGGTCTGGTGTACCGCAAAGCAGAGGAAACAGACCTCCTACGGTGGAAACGGGGTCCTATTAATCGGGAGGGGTGTGGCGTACCGCAAAACGGAGGAAACAGACTTGTGTCGGAGCGCTACAGTCGAAATGGGGGTCCTGTTCATCGGGAGGGGTGTGGTGTACCGCGAAACGGGACTCCACAGGATACTTTTCATCTCCACCATCGACCTCCTCCAGCCTCCACAGGCTACTGTTCATCCACCATCGACCTCCTCCAGCCTCCACCTGCGACTGTTCATCCACGTGCTCCTGTTCATCCAGCCTCCACCGGCTACTGTTCAACCAGCCCTCTCCACGGGGTCCTGTTCAACCACCCCTCCATGGACTACTGTTCAACCAGCCCTCCACCTGCTACTGTTCGACCAGCCGTCCACGGGGTCCTGTTCATCCAGCCTTGCACGGGGTCCTGTTCATCCACCGGCTCAATCGATCGGGGTACTGTTCATCCAGCGGCAATGGCCTCTACGACCACGGGTTCCTGTTCATCCAAACCCCCCAACACCACTCACTATTCATCCGGAGGCAGCATCAATCGGCTTCAGTTAGCAGCAGTAGCGAACAAATCACTCGGGTTCAGTTAATAGCAAGGGATCGATCGATCGCTCGGGTTCAGTGTAACACGTAGCCTGCAGTGCAATCACTCGGGTTCAATTAGATCCCAACGCCTCGCACCCACGCGCGTACGTGTATGAGAGAAACGCACATCGCTCGGCCCCCTACCACCCACCGTAACCAGGAACTCCCCGATATTTTCCGCGCCCTCGCTTTTACCATGTTTGTTTCGTCATGGACGGCCCAAAGAATGTTATGCAGCTGCGTCTTCGGCCCACCCAGGATGAAAAGCCCATTTTCTGTCAGGATTTTTTGTAATAGAAGTAGGACCCCACCACATCTATGATGATACCGGGTTTTGTCACAATTATCGTCATAGAAGTGTCATAAGTATGACAGAAAATTTTTCGTTCGGCCCAAAATGTCGCGGATGTGTCTTTTTTTGTAGTGTAAGAGACATGATAGATTGCACCACATCTAATAAAGTGCGGTTACAACATTTAGACATACCATTACGCGGGGGTGTTCCACGTGGCGTGAGTTGTGAAACTATTGCACATTGTTTCAAATGAAGACCAAACTCATAACTCAAATATTCACCTCCACGATCAGATCTTTGAAACTTAATTTTCTTGTTACGATGATTTTCCACTTCACTCTGAAACTCTTTGAACTTTTCAAATGTTTCAAACTTATGTTTCATCAAGTAGATATACCCATATCTGCTCAAATCATCTGTGAAGGTCATAAAATAATGATACCCGTCGCGAGCATCAACACTCATCGGACCGCATACATCAGTATGAATTATTTCCAATAAGTCTGTTGCTCGCTCCATTGTTTCAGAGAACGGCGTCTTAGTCATCTTGCCCATGAGGCATGGTTCGCAAGCATCAAGTGATTCATAATCAAGTGATTCCAAAAGCCCATCAGCATGGAGTTTCTTCATGCGCTTTACACCAATATGACCTAAACAGGAGTGCCACAAATAAGTTGCACTATCATTACTAAACTTGTATCTTTTGGCTTCAATACTATGAATATGTGTATCACTACTATCGAGATTTAATAAAAATAGACCACTCATCAAGGGTGCATGACCATAAAAGATATTACTCATATAAATAGAACAACCATTATTCTCAGATTTAAATGAATAACTGTCTCGCATCAAACAAGATCCAGATATAATGTTCATGCTTAACGCTGGCACCAAATAACAATTATTCAGGTCTAAAACTAATCCCGAAGGTAGATGTAGAGGTAGCATGCCGACCGCGATCACATCGATTTTGGAACCATTTCCCAGGCGCATCATCACCTCGTCCTTAGCCAATCTTCGCTTAATCCGTAGCCCCTATTTTGAGTTGCAAATATGAGCAACAGAACCAGTATCAAATACCCAGGCGCTACTGCGAGTATTAGTAAGGTACACATCAATAACATGTATATCAAATATACCTTTCACTTTGCATCCTTCTTATCTGCCAAATACTTGGGGCAGTTCTGCTTCCAGTGACCAGTCCCTTTCCAGTAGAAGCACTCAGTCTCAGGCTTAGGTCCAGACTTGGGGTTCTTCACTTGAGCAGCAACTTGCTTGCTGTTCTTGAAGTTCCCCTTCTTCCCTTTGCCCTTCTTCTTGAAACTAGTGGTCTTGTTTACCATCAACACTTGATGCTCCTTCTTGATTTCTACATCCGCAGCTTTTAGCATTGCGAAGAGCTCGGGAATTGTCTTATCCATCCCTTGCATATTATAGTTAATCATGAAGCTTTTGTAGCTTGGTGGCAGTGATTGAAGAACTCTGTCAATGACACTATCATCAGGAAGATTAACTCCTAGTTGAGTCAAGTTGTTGTGGTACCCAAACATTCTGAGTATATGTTCACTGACAGAAATATTCTCCTCCATCTTGCAAATATAGAACTTATTGGAGACTTCATATCTCTCAATTCGGGCATTTGCTTGAAATATTAACTTCAACTCCTGGAACTTCTCATATGCTCCATGACGTTCAAAACGTCGTTGAAGTCCTGATTCTAAGCCGTAAAGCATGGCACACCGAACTATCGAGTAGTCATCAGCTTTGCTCTGCCAGACGTTCATAACATCTGGTGTTGCTCCTGCAATGGGCTTTGCACCTAGCGGTGCTTCCAGGACGTAATTCTTCTGTGTAGCAATGAGGATAATCCTCAAGTGACAGACCAGTCCATGTAGTTGCTACCGTCATCTTTCAACTTATATTTCTCTAGGAACGCATTAAAATTCAAAGGAACAGTAGCACGGGCCATTTATCTACAACAACATAGACATGCAAAATACTATCAGGTACTAAATTCATGATAAATTAAAGTTCAATTAATCATATTACTTAAGAACTCCCACTTAGATAGACATCTCTCTAGTCATCTAAATGATCACGTGATCCATATCAACTAAACCATGTCCGATCATCACGTGAGATGGAGAAGTTTTCAAAGGTGAACATCACTATGTTGATCATATCTACTATATGATTCACGCTCGATGTTGGGGATATTACTACTGGACGTAAACCGGCCAGGAGTAGCCGGATTAGCTTTAAAAGATTAGAAGCCCATGAAGATGGAAGAATGATGGCGCTTTACGAAGGCCCAAGGCCCAGAGGCAAGTTAAGGCCTGTAGATGTAAACCGACTTAATTGTGTAACTTGCTTCGTAAGATAGGAAGTGTGGAGACCGAGCCGGACACATTTATGATCCGGCTTCGGGACTCTGTAAACCGGCGGGCGTCAACCTGTGTATATAAAGGGACGACCCGACAGCGGTTGAGGGACAGACAACAACTCGAGAGCTAGACAAAGCGGATTCGCTGCCTCGCCTTCGAAACCCTAGTAATACCAATCACAACTAGACATAGGCTTTTACCTTTATCGAAGGGGCCGAACTAGTATAAACTCCCCGTGTCCCCTTGTCCGGTTTAACCCGTTTAAGCTAACCCGTTGCGATGGCTCCACGACTAAGTCCTTTCACAAGGACATCTGCCATGACAAACCCACGACAGTTGGCACCCACCGTGGGGCTATCGCACGATGGTTTCGAGTTCTTGAAGGGCAGCTTTGATGGACTCAAGGGGTACGCTGTGGGCCGGATGACGAAGAGTCGTCGCGGCAAGCTCTACATCGACAATGCAGGTTGGGGTCCCAAGGCCGATTCAATCGAATACGGGTATCGGGTCCCCTTTGGTGGGATTCACATCTTCATCGGCAAGATTGGCGAACAGGCCCCTGAGCCGGACATCTGCACCGACATCATCGAGACAGCTCAACGTGCAAGCCCTTCACTGGTTCAGCCCATGGCGAAGCATGTTTTCGTAGGCGTCATCCATGGAGCAGAATACGAGGACGGACCGGCGTCGGATGGAGAAACCGTTGTCTGTTCCAACGACGAGTCTTCCAGAGAGACTGAATCGCTCTATCAGTTGCAGGATGGCCGGATTAGTGGAGGATCTGAGGGCAACAATATTCCGGACTTCCCTGATCTGCCAAACCGGGCCGCTATCTTCATGGCCGGTACACAGTCGGTGCCTCTTTCGTCAGCTGCTGCAGCAATACTCTTCGGTTCAACACAGGGGCAGGAAGCTCTACGCCGCCTCCGGCTCAAGTCCTGTCTGACCTGTTCGACACTTTGGCAACATTGATGGCCGTAGAGGTGGATACGGCAGCCCGGGATCAGCACAACGCGGAGATTGCAAAGGTGAAGGATCAGATAGCCTAGGCTAAAGTGGATCTAGCGGCAGAGAATGTTAGGATGGCTACAGAATGGGCCGAGTTGGAAGCTCAGGCCTACCGGATTAGGCTGGATCAGAACGCTTCTGAAGAAGTCATGAGAAGAAGGTACCGATCGCATCTCCCGTTGGGTTATGAGCCACGAAATCTCTTCAATACGCCAGGAGCAGGAACTAGCAACTAGCCAATATTAAACCGGACGGAGGCACCAAGAACAGGAGCGCCGGTTCAACCGCGTACGATGGACCCACCTCGTCA
The DNA here is from genome assembly GCF_018294505.1 of Triticum aestivum. NCBI lineage: Eukaryota > Viridiplantae > Streptophyta > Magnoliopsida > Poales > Poaceae > Triticum > Triticum aestivum. The sequence goes on along the minus strand of NC_057812.1, from coordinate 543,119,064 downwards.
GAATAACATTGTGCCACAATATGTTCCGACAGCTCCCGGGCATTACTCCAACCCGTTGGACAACATTGTGGTCGCCGCTGCATGGTTAGCAGCCCTCCCAACCGACGGCGAGTCACCAGTTGCGGTTGAAGCGCGACGGGCCAGAGATCTCCTTCAAACAGCTTTAAATCAGCAGCAGGCATATTCGCACAGTCATGAGAGGATTCATTCCACCCCACATCCAAGCTAGAGCTACAGCAGGCATGTTGAGGATGAACCGGCCGTGTCAAGCAGTGCACGTCGCTATAACACGCCGTGAGGACACAACCCGGCAGGGGGCGGTGCCAATGCGCAAGATGTGGTGGATCATGGTCGCGCACGTCGGGAGGCCGAGTTAGCGGCTCTGCACGGGGCCCGTCAACCAACTCCGGTTCGCCCCACCGCTTCAGTCGAACCAGGGGTAGTATTCAGTTCCTTAGGGGTGTCATGCCTTACCCCCGCTTTGCGTAATGTGAGACTGCCCAAGGATTTCAAAGGACCTCGTAAGGTACCCAATTATACCGCCGATCTGCAGCCAGAGGCGTGGGTTAAAAGCTACGAGATGGCAATGGAGATGTTGGATGTGGATGAAGCAGTATGTGCTAAATACTTCACCATGATGTTGGAAGGAACAGCTCGTACTTGGTTGAAGAGCTTACCAACTAATTCTGTCGGATCATGGGCCGAATTGAAGCACCGGTTTATCCAGAACTTCAAAGATACTTGTAAGCAGCCCATGTCAATTGTGGATCTGGCCGCTTGTGTCCAAGAGGAGGGGGAGTCCACGACCCATTGGGTAAAGCAGGTCTCAGCAATTTTGCATTCATCGGATCGTATCAATGCAGATACCGCAGTACTAACATTGGAGGGCAATTGCCGTTTTTTGCCGCTCAAACAGAAGTTAAGAAGTCTCAAACATCACTGCAATGATATGTCGATGCTTATGGCCGCTTTGGTTAAATACGCCGATTCGGATAGTACCAAAGACCCTAACTCATAGGAGGACAAACCGGGGAAAGGGAAAAAGAATGGCAACACCATGGGGCAGCAGCATAATCCGGCCAGCCATGGCAACAATGGTAAGCGCAAGGCCGACAACAGTTTGGACTTTGTGGCTACCACCAACGCTCAGGAGAATGGTCAGCGCCGTAAGGGTAAGCATCCCCAGAGAGGCGGCGGTTCAGGCCCCAATTTGGAGCGCCTATTAAATCAAACCTGTCCAAAGCATGGATCCAAGGAGAAGCCAACATCGCATCTTTGGAAGGATTGCTACATCATGCGAGATTTTAAGAACTCCAATATGTTTCAGTATGACAATGGCCCGCCCGGCGGTTCAGGAGGTGGTTTCCACGGGCCGGGTTACGGAGGTGGCAGTTCCAGTTCAGGATTTTAGGGCAATCAAACCGGGTACAACAATCAAGGGAATCAGGGCAACCAGGGAGGTTACAACCATCAGGGGGCCAGCAGCAGCAGCAACGGTCGGGTTATCAGAGTAATCCTAAGCAGTTAAATAGTGGGCAGTATCATGTCTTCACCACTAGCTTGTGTAAGCATGATCAGAAGCTTCACAAGAGGGCAGTAAACTTTGTTGAACTGGCGGTGCCTCAGTATTTGCGTTGGTCCGAGCAACCCATTTTGTGGAGTAGAGAGGATCACCACACCCCCCCCCCCCGGGTTGACATTCCGGGTCATCTGGCTTTAGTGGTGGCCCCTCAAGTTGGGGGATATAAGTTCACTAAGGTACTCATGGACTGGGGAAGTAGTATCAATATCCTATATTATGATACCTTCCGCCGTATGGGGTTGACAGATAAGAATCTTAAACCGTCAAATACCATTTTTCACGGTGTGGTGCCTCATAAGTCTGCATATCCAGTGGGCAAAATAGCCCTAGAGGTGGCTTTTGGAGATGATCATGATTCAAGATCGAAAGCATTGACCTTTGAGGTGGTGAAAATCAAAAGTCCGTACCACACTTTGTTTGGGCGGCTGGCTTAAGCTAAGTTCATGGCAAGGCCGTGTTATGTTTATCTGCAGCTTAAAATGCCAGGTCATAAGGGGACCATCACAGTACATGGGAGCAGAAAGATCGCTTTGGAATGTGAGGAAGGTGATGCGGCTTATGCTGAATCGGTTTGTGCCACGGAGGAGCTGAAGTTTTATAAAGACCAAGTTGATCTGACCGACATGACTTCTTTGAAAAATCCAACTACAGAACACGATCCAGCATTGAAGTTTAAATCGGCCACAGATACTAAGATGGTTGATTTTGTTCCTGGCGATTCATCCAAATAGTTCAGTATCAGCGCTAACCTGGATCCCAAATAGGAAAGTGCGCTCATCGAGTTCATCCGTGAGAACCGGGACATCTTTGCATGGAAACCTTCTGACATGCCAGGTGTACCGAGGGAACTCGCTGAGCACACACTTAACATTGATCCTAAGTTTAAACCGGTCCGGCAGTTTCTTCGCCGCTTCAATGAAGAAAGGCGTAAGGCTATCGATGAAGAGGTAGCTCGGTTGTTGGCCGTAGGGTTTATCATGGAAGTCTTTCACCCAGAGTGGTTGGCTAATCCGGTGCTGGTTCTTAAGAAAAATGGCACTTGGCGTATGTGTGTAGATTACACAGACTTGAACAAAGCTTGTCCTGTAGACCCCTTTGCCCTCCCTCGTATTGATCAGATCATTGATGCTACAGCGGGTTGTGACCGTTTGTGTTTTCTGGATGCTTACTCTGGTTATCATCAGATCAAAATGGCAGTTAAGGATCAGGAGAAGACACCTTTCATCACTCCCTTTGGAGCCTTCTGTTATTTCTCCATGCCCTTCGGGCTTAAGAGTGCCTAGGCGACTTATCAACGCTGTGTTCAGGATTGTCTTCATAAGCAAATTGGGCGCAATGTTCATGCATATATGGATGATATTGTGATAAAATCCAGAAAGGAGGAAACATTGATAGATGATTTGTGAGAAACCTTTGACAACCTCCGGGTTTACAAGATGATACTCAATCCGGAAAAGTGTGTCTTTGGTGTCCCGGCAGGCAAACTCTTGGGATTTCTAGTATCGAATAGAGGTATTGAGGCTAATCCGGAAAAAATATCAGCAATCACATCTTTGGCTAAACCGACGTGTATCAATGACGTTCAATGTTTGGCCGGCCGGATTACGGCTTTGAGCCGGTTTATCAGTCGTCTTGGGGAGAAGGCTATTCCTTTATGTCAGATGCTGAAGAAAACAGATGATTTTGTCTGGAGCGAGGCGGCTGATAAAGCGTTTGAGGATCTGAAGAGGCAACTAGTGAAACCGCCTATGCTTGCAGCCCCGATCGATAAAGAGCCGTTATTGCTATATGTGGCTGCTAATGCCTGAGCTGTTAGCGTGGCTATTGTGGTGGAGTGCAAGGAAGTTGGAAAGGAGTATCTGGTTCAACGGCCGGTTTATTATATGAGTGAAGTGCTCATTGAGTCAAAGTAGAGGTATCCACATTGGCAGAAGCTGGTATATGGAGTGTTTATGGCAAGCCGGAAGCTTAAACATTATTTCCAGGGTCATCCTATCACAGTGGTCAGTTCAGCCCCTCTGGGAGATATCATTCAAAACAGAGAAGAAACTAGCCGGATTGCCAAGTGGGCTATTGAACTTGGACCTCACGGGCTCAAATATATACCTCGCACAGCGATCAAATCCCAGGCACTCATGGACTTCATCAATGATTGGACGGAGTTGCAGGCACCAGAGGAGAAGCCAGATAATACGTATTGGACTATTCACTTTGATGGATCCAGGCAGTTGGAGGGCTCGTGGGATGGAGTCATACTAACTTCCCAAGAGGTGAGAAGTTTTGTTATGTCCTCCGTTTAATGTTCCCTTGTACTAACAATGCAGCTGAGTATGAGGCTTTGCTACATGGTCCTCGGATGGCTAAGGAAATGAACTTAAGCCGGGTCAAGTGCTTTGGGGATTCAGATCTGGTGGCTCAACAGGTGTCTGGCACTTGGGATTCTAAAGACCCACTCATCGCTGCATATTGGCGAGAGGTGGATACAGTGGCTGGTCACTTCAAGGGTTATCAGGTGGACCATATAGACCGGCGAAAGAACGAAGCGGCAGACGCTTTAAGTCTCCTTGGTTCTCAACATATACCAGTTCCACCAAATGTCTTTCTTGACGTGTTGCATAATCCGTCAGTCAAAGTACCAACAGAGGAAGAGTTGGCTATTCATGATCCGTAGGCTCAATTGGTGGCGGCTTTGCATGTCATACTGGATTGGACAATCCCATATCTGGCTTACATGAACCGGGGCGAGTTACCAGACGATGAAACCTTGGCCCGACAGGTAATCCGGCGTTCCAAGTCCATGACCATAATCAACGGGGAGTTACATTGTTACAGCGTTTCAGCAGCAATTCAGAGTTGTGTCTCTCCTCAAGAGGGTTGTGAGATTTTGCGAGAAATCCATGAAGGGGACTATGGTCACCACGCCGGTTCGAAGTCTTTGGTTGCTAAAGCTTTTCGCCACGGTTTTTACTGGTTAACAGCTCATGCTAATGCGGAGGATTTAGTCAAGAGATGTGACGGTTGTCAAAAATTCGCACGCCGTGCTCACATTCCAGCTCAGGAGTTGAGGATGATTCCAATAACTTGGCCGTTTGCGACTTGGGGGCTTGATATGGTTGGACCCTTCAAGCGATCCAAGGACAAAAAGACCCACTTGTTAGTGGCAGTTGATAAATTCACCAAATGGGTGGAAGTAGAGCCAGTCAGTAAGTGTGATGCGGCCATGGCGGTTCAATTCATCAAAAAGGTGATATTCCGGTTTGGTTTTCCACACAGCATTATAACTGATAATGGTACTAATCTGTCAAAAGGAGAGATGGAGGAATTTAGCCAACATGAGCACATCCGGCTTGATATAGCATCGGTGGCTCACCCCTAGTCTAATGGTCAAGCGGAGAGGGCAAATCAAGAAATTTATGAGGTATCAAACCCCAGCTTATGGTTCCTTTGAAACGGACACCGGGTTGTTGGGTTGAGGAGTTACCCTCTGTGTTATGGAGCATCAATACCACACCCAACAGGTCTATGGGTTACACACCTTTTTTCATGGTTTATGGAGCAGAGGCAGTTCTTCCTAGTGACATCCGTCATGACTCGCCTCGTGTGACAACTTACATTGAAGCTGACAATGAGAAGGCACGTCAGGATTCCCTGGACCTGTTCGATGAAGAGCGTGATCTTGCAGCAGCTCGTTCAGTGATTTATCAGCAAGATCTCCGACGTTATCACAGCCGCCGGGTTAAGACCAGAACCTTTCAAGAGGGTGATTTGGTGCTTCGGATCATCCAGGATCAGACTGATATGCACAAGTTATCCCCACCTTGGGAAGGACCATTTGTGGTGAGCAAGAATTTGCACAACGGGTCATACTACCTCATTGATGTTCGAGAGCACAAAGACTCACATAAATCGGAGGAGGAGACCAAGCGGCCGTGGAATATAGCTTATCTTCGGCCTTACTATACTTGACCCATAGGCTCTTCATATGTACATATTTATGATAATGTATATATTATATGATAAACCGGAGCCTCGAATAAAGCGGGGTCTCTGTTCTTTTTACATCATGTGTGTACCTATAAGGGTTTCTGATAACAAAGCAAAATTTTGTTAAACCGGTCTCTGCAGCCGCACGGATACAAAGGGATTTCACTAAGGGGCTTGGTTGATTATTGAAGGAAATATGCCCTAGAGGCAATAATAAAGTTATTATTTATTTCCTTATATCATGATAAATGTTTATTATTCATGCTAGAATTGTATTAACCGGAAATGTAATACTTGTGTGAATACATAGACAAACAAAGTGTCACTAGTATGCCTCTACTTGACTAGCTCGTTAATCGAAGATGGTTATGTTTCCTAACCATAGACATGAGTTGTCATTTGATTAACGGGATCACATCATTAGGAGAATGATGTGATTGACATGACCCATTACATTAGCTTAGCACCCGATCGTTTAGTATGTTGCTATTGCTTTCTTCATGACTTATACATGTTCCTATGACTATGAGATTATGGAACTCCCGTTTACCGGAGGAACACTTTGTGTGCTACAAAACGTCACAACGTAACTGGGTGATTATAAAGGTGCTCTACAGGTGTCTCCAAAGGTACATGTTGGGTTGGCGTATTTCGAGATTAGGATTTGTCGCTCCGATTGTCGGAGAGGTATCTCTGGGCCCTCTCGGTAATGCACATCACTTAAGCCTTGCAAGCAATGCAACTAGTAAGTTAGTTGCAAGATGATGTATTACGGAACGAGTAAAGAGACTTGCCGGTAATGAGATTGAACTAGGTATTGAGATACCGACGATCGAAACTCGGGCAAGTAACATACCGATGACAAAGGGAACAACGTATGTTGTTATGCGGTCTGACCGATAAAGATCTTCGTAGAATATGTAGGAGACAATACGAGCATCCAGGTTCCGCTATTGGTTATTGACCGGAGACGTGTCTCGGTCATGTCTACATTGTTCTCGAACCCGTAGGGTCCGCACGCTTAACGTTACGATGACAGTTTCATTATGAGTTTATATATTTTGATGTACCGAAGGTTGTTCGGAGTCCCGGATGTGATCACGGACTTTATGAGGAGTCTCGAAATGGTCGAGACATAAAGATCGATATATTGGACGACTATATTTGGACACCAGAAAGGTTCCGGGTGAGATTGGGACAATACCGGATCACCGGGAGGTTATCGGAACCCCCCGGGAGGTATATGGGCCTTATTGGGCCTTAGTGGAAAGGAGGGGAAAGGAGCAAGGGAGGGGGCGCGCCCCCCAAGCCCAATCCGAATTGGGAAGGGGGCCAGCCCCCCCTTTCCTTCCTCCCTCCTTCCTCTTCCTTCCCTCTCCTACTCCTAATAGGAAAAGGGGGAGTCCTACTCCCGGTGGGAGTTGGACTCCCCCCTTGGGCGCGCCACCCTCCTTGGCCGGCCCCTCCTCCACTCCTTTATATACGGGGGCAGGGGGCACCCTAGAGACATAACAATTGATCGTTGATCTCTTAGCCGTGTGCGGTGCCCCCTTCCACCATAATCCTCGATAATATTGTAGCGGTGCTTAGACGAAGCCCTGCGATGGTAGAACATCAAGATCATCACCACACCGTCATGCTGACGGAACTCATCCCCGACACTTTGCTGGATCGGAGTCCGGGGATCGTCATCGAGCTGAATGTGTGCAAAAACTCGGAGGTGCCGTAGTTTCGGTGCTTGATCGGTCGGGCCATGAGGACGTATGACTACATCAACCGCGTTGTTATAACGCTTCCGCTTCCGGTCTATGAGGGTACGTAGACAACACTCTCCCCTCTCGTTGCTGTGCATCACCATGATCTTGCGTGTGCGTAGGAATTTTTTTGAAATTACTACGTTCCCCAATAGTGGCATCCGAGCCTAGGTTTTATGTCTTGATGTTATATGCACGAGTAGAACACAAGTGAGTTGTGGGCGATATAAGTCATACTGCTTACCAGCATTTCATACTTTGGTTCGGCGGTATTGTTGGATGAAGCGGCCCGGACCGACATTACGCGTACGCTTACGCGAGAATGGTTCTACCGACGTGCTTTGCACACAGGTGGCTGGCGGGTGTCAGTTTCTCCAACTTTAGTTGAACCGAGTGTGGCTACTCCCGGTCCTTGCAAAGGTTAAAACAACACCAACTTGACAAACTATCGTTGTGGTTTTTGATGCGTAGGTAAGATTCACTAGTGCAGAACCGGGCAATAGCACCGGTTCGTAAGGCCCTTTAGTGCCGGTTCCATAACCGGCACTAAAGTGTGGTCACTAAAGCCCCCCCCCCTTTAGTACCGGTTCAGCATGAACCGGTGCTAAAGGGCAACCACGTGGCACGAGCCAGCTCCGGGGGCCGGGAGCCCTTTAGTACCGGTTGGTAACACCAACTGGTGCTAAAATGTTTGGGGGGTTTTTGGTTTTATGATTTATTTTTCATTTAATTTTGTGTTTTCCATTATAATTCTTTTTCATTTGCTGGCATTTTATGATACTACACATTGTACACGTTATGCATATATATATATAAATAGAATTTCTAGTAGAACCAATCATATATATATCATCAATGTCTCACAAACCACCATATTAATTCACACATACACACATGTATAGCTATATACACTTTCTCCTACATATGCATGTTGCCTTCGGAGCCAGTGGCATTAGCCTAATTGGTGCCTTCGGAGCACGATGACAATTGGAAGTGGTTCATGACCTGGTCGATGGGGGCTGTAGCGGGTAATAGTATTCTCCCTTCGGATTTATGACCTGGTCGAGCAAAAATCCCGCTATTTCCTCTTGAAGTGCTTCTACGCGCTCCGTTTCTAGGAGCTTGTCCCGCACCTCTTTGAACTGTTAAGAAGGAGATCAATATGCATGTGTATTAGTTGTGTGACTAGATATCGATAATGGTGTAAAAATTGTGAATAGTGTTCTGACAAGCGTACCCATTCCTGTCTTTGAGATCTGCTCCTTTCGGACGCCATCATGCGAATGTTCTCGCAAACGCAGAATGCACACAGATTAGTCCCCTGCGCCTGCTTCAGGGCCTTTATTACGAGAATGGAATTTAATTTGATCAGATAATAATTAATCAAGCATGATAATTAAAGAGATGGCAGCTAGCTAGCTAGTACTACTTAATTACTTACCTTGGGTCGAAACCATTTCAGCTGTCGTTTCCATTCGCCTTCCGTGACGCTGATGAACCTTGCCCAAGCCCTGCCCGCCGACAAAGAAAATGAATAAAGGGGTTATTAAATAGTTCATATCATGAAATGACGAACTAAATAGGCCGAGATATATAGTTAATAATGATTGAAATTACCTGTTGACTATCCCAAACAAGATGTTATAGTCACTATTTGCTTTGAGTAGTGAGTCCAGTATTTGAACTGTTCCGGCGTCAACTTTAATGATACACAAGATCCAGTGAAATCTGCATGCACACACGTTTGCATGTCTTAATTAAGCGGGCATATGTAAGCAAAAACATGTAGCTAGCTAGTAGGCAAAAACAGAGAATTTGTAGTACAAGAAAGTGTGACTCACTGGAAGTTGTAAGGAAGTAGTATATCTTCATTGTATTTGAGGCGCTTCAAGAACTCTAGCATGCTGTCCTCTACCTGCTTTTCATGATGCTTGTTTATTTCCATGTGTATTCATTAACGGTGTTTGGGTCAATGAACCCAATGCCATAGCGTCCACCTTTTCTCATTTCATACATCTTCATCCTGCATAATACCACAGAAAAGAATATAGTGAGGATAATTACAGGTAATGATTGATCAAAAGGATCACTACAGCTAGCTTGAGACTTAAATTACAGAAAGAAATCACTTACAGACAATAGCAACTGACGATAGATTTGTCGAGTGCGTCTTGATTGTATAACTGAAACAGTTCAGAATACTCAACGGTCACAGGTTTCTCATGGTAGTAATGATCCTTCTTGACTTGCACCATGAGGGACTCTCGATCGGATCTCTTGGTAATGTCCATGTACCATTGATGCAATTCATACATTCTCGTTGGGAGCTTCTTGACCTCTTCTGGCTTGACCAAAGGTTGGCCCCGGGCATATTTCCGTTTTATTTCCTCCTCTGTAAGCACAGGCATGTCCTCGATCTCGAGGAGTTGTCCAACAGTGATGTTGAGAGTTTCAGCCTGCATTATATGCTCCTGGGTTATTACCACATCGCCCACCTCGGGAACGTAAACTGTTTGCCCACAATAATATTGGGCGCGCGTACTGTCACGTGTTGTTCGCGGCACAACAAGCGGGGGGGATCGATTGCGCCGCCTGTTCTCCCAGCTGGGCAACGGTTTTCCCGCATTTTTTGACAGCTGCTTGTTGTTTGCTCGAGCTCGAGCTCGCCTTCTTCTGTAGACGTTGTCGATGTAACTTCCTGATGTGGCGCTCATAGTCTGTGTCAACAGGCTTAGGAGCTGGTGGTTGAGCCATACGAATGAAGTGGTCAACTACTTCCACAGGCACTTTCTCCCTTGGCGCGGTGGCGGTTTCGGTCCAAAATGGGCGTCGACTTCTGCCCGCACTATGGCATTGGTTTGCTCCTCGGTCCTGTCGTAAGCCCTCTCAGGAAGAGGAGTAGTGAGGTTTGGACCATATTTATATCGCTTGCCTCCGCCTGTACTTCCTGTACTATGACCTCGACTCGTACCGCTACGCACCATAGCTGCGGGGTGTCTCTTCTGCGATTGCTGAGGCGGCGGAGACGGCTGACGGGGCTGAGTTGGACGAGGAGGAGTGGCCTGAAGCTGTGCCGGACTTGCAGTGGCCTGAGGTTGTGCCGGACTTGGAGGAGGAGTGGACGTCTGACGCTGTGTCGGACTTGGAGGAGGAGTGGCCTGACACTTTGCCGGACTTGGAGGAGGAGGAGTGGCCTCACGCGTTGGTGGACTTGGAGGAGCGGGAGTCTGCTGACTCGGTGGCGGACTTCGACGAGGAGTCGGGTGACGCGGTGTCGGTGGCCTTCGAAAGATGATGCAATCCTTTCTCCATAGGATGATACGATGTTTGGCATCTCCGAGTGTGTGCTCCTCGTCACCTCCAGGAATGTCAAGCTCTAGCCCCGAATATTGGTCCACCACCTCATCAACCACGACACAAGCATAGCCTGCTAGAATCGGGTTGCAATGGAAGGTTGCATCGGGGGAATTTGTATAAGCAACGCCGTCCGCCACCTTCAAGGATATGTTCTTAATTTTGAAGTGTAGCTCGCAGTTAGTGTTCTCCGCGATATCATCCACGGGGTATCTATCCAGCATTGCGTCAAACGGGGCGGAACCCACGCTGCTTCTCGGCATGGATGGGGCGGTGGTATCCAATGCTGGATCATCCGCTAGCTGCTGCAGCTGCTGAGACCCCCTTTGCTGGCTAAGTGAGTCGATCTGCTCCTGCTGCCGCTGGAATTTGATTGCCAAGTCCGCGTGCGCTGATTCTAGGCCTTGAAGGCATTCATAGTCGAGCTTCCTCTGCTCCTCCTCCATCTTCCTCTTCTTCTCCTCCGCAATCTTCTTTCTCGCACGGGTTCTGTAGTCGGCGTTCCAGTCCGAAAACCCCTCATACCACGGAATAGCGCCCATGCCTCGTGTTCTTCCCGGGTGTTCAGGATTTCCCAGGGCACGCGTAAGCTCGTCGTTCTCTCTGTTGGGCTCGAACAACCCGGATCGAGCCTCTTCTATTGCAACAAGTAGCTTATCTTCGGCTCCGTCCAGACATGCCTTCTTGGAAACTTTGCCTGTCTTCGGGTCCAACTCCCCCCCCCATGCGCATAGAACCAAGTCCTGCACCTGGGGGGCCAGCTCAATGTTTCTGGAGTGACACTTGCATCCAGCATCTCTTTCTCAGACTTATCCCACTTAGGCATTCCCACCGCATAGCCACCTGGCCCCAGCTTCTGGAACATATCCTTTTTTGCGGCATTGGCCTTGTTTATCCTTTGAATTTCACGAAATCGTCCCAATGAGCACTTTGATTCTCTAGTGTTCCCTCGAATATTGGAGTCTTCCTTTCCTCCCTTGACGTACTTGTCCCATTCACGATTCTTGTGGTTCTTGAATGCAACCGCCATCTTCCTAAGAGCAGCGTCCTTGACTTTCTGCACATCTGCTTCTGTGAAATGATCTGGTAGGGTGAAATGTTCCATGAGAGTATCCCAAAGCAGACTTTTTTGTCTGTCGTCGACAAAAGTAAGATCTGGACGTGGCTTTGCTGGCTTTCTCCATTCTTGAAGGGAGATCGGGAGTTGGTCCTTCACAAGAACTGCGCACTGACGAACGAATTTGTCTACAATCTTCTTAGGCGCTAATGGTTCGCCATTAGGTTTGATTGCCTCGATATTATACTTTACGCCCTCCTTCAACTTTTTGTTCGGGCCTCGTTTCGTCCTGTTGCCTGAAGATTTGCTCGATCCGGATGGCTGAAAGAAGAAAGATCGATTCGTTAATATATCTTCAACTCATTTAAAACATGTGATGATCACCAGATGCCTGCTTATATAAATATATAAACCTCTCCAGTGTTGTCATATTCGTAGTTCATGACTTCATCAATTCGGTCGTCGCGATCGAATATCATATCACCCTCTCTGGTGTTGTTTAGAAATTCGGAGCCGTCCTAATCTTCTTCATTCTGATCATCATCTGGCCCGCCTATTATATCGAACATGGTCTGTTCTCCCTCTCTGTTGGTATTGTCCGCCATAGCTTTTATTTAACTATGCCAAAAGAAATATAAAACAATTTAGTATTCAAATTACATTGTCTTGAATAATAGATATAATCTCGAATACATCGTCTCGAATAATAGATATAATCTCGAATACATCGTCTCGAATAATATATAATCTCGAATACATCGTCTTGAATATTATATATCGAGTACATCACTGGCTAGGTAGCTAATAAAGATCGAATACTACAGAATAATCTAGGACACTCACGGTTCCTGCGGCGCGGGCGGTGGACACCCAAAGAGAAGGAACCCTCACAGGATCATAGCTGAAGTGAGATCCCTGAAGAAACTGCCAGGTATTGGAGAACCTGCCGCCCTCTAACGCAACCATGTAGCGATGGACGTGCTCGTCCTCCTCCCTGACACGGCGACGTACCACCTCTGGCGGGGCCGGCTCCCTTCGCACCGAAACTGGCCCACGCGAACGCCACCAAATGAGATCAGGGTCGACGACGGGACCCGGGGCCGGGTTCCTCATCAAGCGGCGCGCCCCTCCAGGCAGCACCTCCCAGTGCCAGCCCGGCGGAGACCAGTCCCGGACATGGGTCAGTCGGACGTCGTCGCGGACGGGTCGACAGCGAGGATGCGGGCCGGGCATCGTCGAGAACAAATACTAGCTATATGCCCGCAAAAAGTAACATTTTTTTAATGATTGGATTTTGATAACTAAAATTTCTAACATTTCTATATAACTAACATTTCTAATATTTCTAGAACTAAAAAAAAAGAAAAATTTCTAACTTTTTTATTACTATTTCTATAACTAAAAAACAGAAAAAATTTCTAACAATTCTAACTTTTTATAAATATGTCTATAACTAAAAAACAGAAAAATTTCTAACAATTCTAACATTTCTAACTATTCTAACAATTCTAACATTTCTAACAATTTCTAAAAAACAGAAAAATTTCTAACAATTCTAACTTTTTTGTAACTATTTCTATAACTAAAAGCCAGAAAAATTTCTAACAATTCTAACAATTCTAACTATTCTAACTATTCTAACATTTCTAACTATTCTAACAATTCTAACATTTCTAACTATTTCTGAAAAACAGAAAAATTCCTAACAATTTCTAAAAAACAGAAAAATTTCTAACTATTTGTATAACTAAAAAACAAAAAATGTATGTGTGTGTGTGTGCGCGCACGCTCACCGGCGAGGCGAGAGGCGACGGGGGGCGGCGACGGGGACGGCGACGGGCGCGGCGACGACGGGCCGGGGCGGCGGCGACGACGGGGACGTACGGGGCGGCGACGATGGGGACGGGGACGACGCGGGACGGGCAGGGACGGGGCGGCGGTGACGACGGGGATGACGGGGACGGGGACGACAGGGCGGCGACGACGGGGATGGGGCGGCGACGGGGGCGGCGACGAGGGATGGAGACGTACAGGGGGCGCGGCGGGCGACGGTGCAGAGGAGAAGAAGCAGATGAGAAACTGAAATTTTCATAAGTGTTGTTTATATAGGAGGGGCCTTTAGTACCGGTTGGAGCCACCAACCGGTACTAAAGGTCTGTTTTGGCCAGGCCAAGCGGCGGGAAGCGACCCCCTTTAGTACCGGGTGGTGGCTCCAACCGGTACTAAAGGCCCCCCCTTTAGTACCGGTTGGTGCCATGACCCGGTACTAAAGGGGGTGCGCTGGCGCAGGTGCCGTGCGGCAAGTTTAGTCCCACCTCGCTAGCCAAGGGGCGACCGCACTGGTTTATAAACCCCCATGCGGTAGCTCTCTCGAGATCCTCTCCAAAGCAGGCCTACTGGGCCTACATGTTCTGTGCTGCCCTGTTGGCCTACTGGGCCTTTGCGGGCCTGCATCCTGGCCCAACAACAGGTTGGGTTTCTAGTCGTATGCGGCCGCTTTGGCCTAGTAGGCGGGCTTTTTTTATTTTTTTTGCTTTATTTATTTTTGAGTTGTTTTTTTGTGTATTTAGAGTTTCTTTGTGAATATTTTTGCTTTAGGTACAAAAAATTACAAACTTTCTGTTAGTGCCCGTAGTTTTCAAATTTGAATAGTTTAAATTTTGAATTATTTGAAATTAGTGTGAATCACTAGTTTGTGAATAACTTAACTTTAAAAATCAGTAAAGGCATGAAAGAATTTGTTTGCACATAAAATTTCTTCGCGTTTCAAATGCCAAAACACATAATTAACTACCCTAACTATTACAGAGATTCCCTTCTGGGTGTGAAACACAGAAGAAAGTGATGATAGTGAAGCCGATCACATCCCAGATCTTTGGGTGTGAAACTTTTTCTTCGCGTGTGTCCCTTTGCGCCGTAACCATGGAAAATCTTCATCATTTAACGGGATGCTCGGGTCAATATTCACTGTGAATGGAGCAATTTCATCAAACTTTTCATAATCTTCTGACTTGTCTGTCTTGTCATCCACTCCCACGATGTTTCTCTTCCCAGAAAGAACTATGTGCCGCTTTGGCTCATCGTACGATGCATTCGCTTCCTTATCTTTTCTTTTTCTTGGCTTGGTAGACATGTCCTTCACATAGAAAACCTGTGCCACATCATTGGCTAGGACGAATGGTTCGTCTGCATACGCAAGATTGTTGAGATCCACTGTTGTCATTCCGTACTGCGGGTCTTCCGTTACCCCGCCTCGTGTCATATTGACCCATTTGCACCGAAACAAAGGGACCTTCAAACCACGTCGATAGTCAAGTTCCCATATGTCCTGTATATAACCATAATATGTTTCCTTTCCCGTCTTGGTTTCTGCATCAAAGCGGACACCACTGTTTTGGTTGGTGCTCTTCTTATCTTGGGCGATCGTGTAAAATGTATTACCATTTATCTCGTACCCTTTGAAAGTCATTATATTCGAAGATGGTAACTGGGACAGCAAGTACAGGTCATCTTCAATAGAGGTGTCATGCATGGTACGTGTCTGCAACCAGCTGGCGAAACTCCTGGTTTGTTCACGTGTAATCCAGTCATCAGACCGCTCCGGGTGTTTGGAGCGTAGCAAATTCTTGTGTTCATCCATATACGGAGCCACCAAGGCGGAATTCTGTAGAACTGTGTAGTGTGCTTCAGTGAGAGAATGTCCGTCCATACATATTATTTGTTCCCCTCCTAGCGTGCCTTTTCCATCCAGTCTGCCCTTATGCCGCGATTCAGGAACACCAATCGGCTTAAGGTCAGGAATAAAGTCAATACAAAACTCAATGACCTCCTCATTTTGACGGCCCTTGGAGATGCTTCCTTCTGGCCTAGCACGGTTATGAACATATTTCTTTAAGACTCCCATGAACCTCTCAAAGGGGAACATATTGTGTAGAAATACAGGACCCAAAACGTTAATCTCTTCGCATAGGTGAACTAGGACGTGCGTCATGATGTTGAAGAAGGATGGTGGGAACACCAACTCGAAACTGACAAGACATTGCACCAAATCATTCTCTAACCTTGGTATGATTTCTGGATCGATTACCTTCTGAGAGATTGCATTGAGAAATGCACATAGCTTCACAATGGCTAATCGAACGTTTTCCGGTAGAAGCCCCCTCAATGCAACCGGAAGCAGTTGCGTCATAATCACGTGGCAGTCATGAGACTTTAGGTTCTGGAATTTTTTCTCTGCCATGTTTATTATTCCCTTTATATTCGACGAGAAGCCAGACGGTACCTTAATACTGAGCAGGCATTCAAAGAAGATTTCCTTCTCTTCTTTGGTAAGAGCGTAGCTTGCATGACCCTGATGTATGCCGTCTTTTCCGTGCATACGTTGCTGGTCCTCTCGTGCCTCAGGTGTATCTTTTGTCTTCCCATACACGCCCAAGAAGCCAAGCAGGGTCACACAAAGATTCTTCGTCACGTGCATCACGTCGATTGCGGAGCGGACCTCTAGGTCTTTCCAATAGGGCAGGTCCCAAAATATAGATTTCTTCTTCCACATGGGTGCGCGTCCGTCAGCGTCATTCGGAACAGGTTGTCCACCAGGACCCTTTCCAAAGACCACCTTCAAATCCTTGACCATATCATGTACATCAGCACCAGTACGGTGGCGAGGCTTCGTCCGGTGATCCGCCTCACCTTTGAAATGCTTGCCTTTCTTTCTTACGGGATGCCTGCTCGGAAGAAATCGACGATGTCCCAGGTACACATTCTTCTTACAATTAGCCAAATATATACTGCCGGTGTCGTCCAAACAGTGCGTGCATGCGCGGTATCCCTTGTTTGTCTGTCCTGAAAGGTTACTGAGAGCAGGCCAATCATTGATGGTCACGAACAGCAACGCCTTTAGGTCAAATTCTTCCCCCATGTGCTCATCCCACGCACGTACACCTGTTCCATTCCACAGTTGTAAGAGTTCTTCAACTAATGGCCTTAGGTACACATCAATGTCGTTGCCGGGTTGCTTAGGGCCTTGGATGAGCACTGGCATCATAATGAACTTCCGCTTCATGCACAACCAAGGAGGAAGGTTATACAAACATAGAGTCACAGGCCAGGCGCTATGGTTGCTGCTCTGCTCCCCAAAAGGATTAATGCCATCTGCTCTTAGACCAAACCATACGCTCCTTGCGTCATCTGCAAACTCCTTCCCGTACTTTCTTTCAATTTTTCTCCACTGCGACCCGTCAGCGGGTACTCTCAACTTTCCGTCTTTCTTACGGTCTTCTCTGTGCCATCGCATCGCCTTGGCATGCTCTTTGTTTTGGAACAAACGTTTCAACCGTGGTATTATAGGAGCATACCACATCACCTTGGCAGGAATCTTCTTCCTGGGGCGCTCGCCCTCGACATCACCAGGGTCATCGCGGCTGATCTTATAGCGCAATGCACCACATATCGGGCAAGCGTTCAAATCCTCGTACTCACCGCGGTAGAGGATGCAATCATTAGGGCATGCATGTATCTTCTGCACCTCTAACCCTAGAGGGCAGACAGCCTTCTTTGCTTCGTACGTACTCTCGGGCAATTCGTTGTCCTTTGGAAGCATATCCTTTATCATTACCAGCAACTTTCCAAATCCCTTGTCAGATACACCATTCTCTGCCTTCCATTGCAGCAATTCTAGTGTGGTGCCCAGCTTTTTCTTGTCACCTACGCAATTCGGGTACAACAATTTTTTGTGATCCTCTAACATGCGCTGCAACTTCTTCTTCTCCAAATCACTTGCGCAGTTTCTCTTTGCATCGGCAATGGCCCGACCTAGATCATCAACGGGCTCATCTGATGCCTCTTCTTCAGCTTCTTCCCACATTGCCGGCTCAGCTTCTTCCCGCATTACCGGCTCAGCTTCTTCCCCATTGTTGTATCATCGTATTCAGGGAACCCATGGCCAGGATAGTTGTCGTCGTCCTCTTCTTATTTATTGTCTTCCATCATAACCCCTCTTTCTCCGTACTTGGTCCAAACATTATAGTGGGGCATGAAACCGGACTTAAACAGGTGGACGTGAATGGTTCTTGACGTAGAGTAATTGTAACGTTCTTACAACGAGCACATGGACAAGGCATAAAACCATCCGCCCGCTTGTTTGCCTCAGCTGCAAGCAGAAAAGTATGCACGCCCTCAACGAACTGGGGAGAGCATCGGTCATCGTACATCCATTGCCGGCTCATCTTCATTACACAACACCGAATAGACCAAATTAATACAAGTTCATACATAAAGTTCATACAACACTTAAATGCAACAAACAAATAACTCTCTAGCTAAAGCATTTAAATGCAACAACAAATACGATCAAGATCGCAACTAAGGTAACAATGGATCCAACAGCATAATGATACCAAGCCTCACTATCAATGGCATATTTTCTAATCTTTCTAATCTTCAAGCGCATTTTCTCCATCTTGATCTTGTGATCATCGACGACATCGGCAACATGCAACTCCAATTCCATCTTCTCCCCCTCAATTCTTTTCAATTTTTCTTTCAAGTACTCGTTTTCTCTTTCAACTAAATTTAACCTCTCGACAATAGGGTCGGTTGGAATTTCAAGTTCACATACCTCCTAGAAAAAATTTCTATGTCAACTTGATGGGCATAATTTGTCATAAACACGAAATGCAACTAGTTTTAAAAGAGAATATATATACCACATCCGAATCATAACAAGGACGAGGGCCGACGGGGACGGATATCAAAACCATGGCACTATATGTATAACAAACAACGTACGGGTAAGATAATTATACGAGTAACTATATATCCAAATCACACAAACATCAATTTTTATATAAAATTTCATGAACAAGAGGCTCACCACAAGGTGGTGCCGGCGACGGGACGGTGCGGGCCATCGACGGTGGTTACGACGGAGATTTAGAAGGCACTAAGTAAACCACACCTACATATGCAAACTAAGTGTTATTTTTGACCTCAAATTGCATATAAATCAAATACTAGCACATATATATATCCTCCCAAATTACTAAACTCACAAATTAATCACTATATAAAGCATTGCAAGAGCTAATCTAGCAATGAGAGATGAAAGGACAAAGTTGCTAACCTTTGTGATCATTTGAATGGATGGGGGCCTTCAAATCTTGACAAATTTTGGGCAAAATGTGTGATGAGCTCGAGAGGAAGAGGGGAAGAATAGAGAGGAGAGGGGAAAGGGGAAGAACAGAGCGAGCTTGGGTGGATGAAGGGTTTATGTAGGACGACCTTTAGTACTGGTTCGTGCCAAGAACCAGTACTAAAGGGGCTGGAGGGGCCCCAGTCTGACAACATCCTGCCACCACTCTCATTAGTACCGGTTCGTGGCACGAACCGGTGCTAAAGGTTCGCCACGAACCGGTACTAATGAAAGCGGCCCGGCTAGCCGTTGGAACCGGCACTAATGTATACATTAGTGCCGGCTCAAATACAAACCGGCACTAATGTGCTTCACGTTTGACCCTTTTTCTACTAGTGATTGGTTCTTGGTAAGCCCGTAGCAGCCACATAAAACTTGCAACAAACAAAGTAGAGGACGTCTAACTTGTTTTTGTAGGGCTTGTTCTGATGTGATATGGTCAAGGCATGAAGCTAAATTTTATGGTTGTCGCTTTATTGTATGCAATGCAATCGCCCTGTAATGCTTTACTTTATCACTAAGCGGTAGCGATAGTCATAGACGCATAAGATTGGCGAGACGACAACGATGCTACGATGGAGATCAAGGTGTTTCGCCGATGACGATGGTGATCATGACGATGCTTCGGAGATGGAGATCACAAGCACAAGATGATGATGGCCATATCATATCACTTATATTGATTGCATGTGATGTTTATCTTTTATGCATCTTATCTTGCTTTGATTGACGGTAGCATTATAAGATGATCTCTCACTAAATTTCAAGATAAAAGTGTTCTCCCTAAGTATGCACCATTGCGAAAGTTCGTCGTGCGCAGACACCACGTGATGATCGGGTGTGATAAGCTCTACGTCCATCTACAACGGGTGCAAGCCAGTTTTGCACACGCAGAATACTCAGGTTAAACTTGACGAGCCTAGCATATGCAGATATGGCCTCGGAACACTGAGACCGAAAGGTCGAGCGTGAATCATATAGTAGATATGATCAACATAGTGATGTTCACCATTGAAAACTACTCCATTTCATGTGATGATCGGTTATGGTTTAGTTGATTTGGATCACGTGATCACTTAGAAGATTAGAGGGATGTCTTTCTAAGTGGGAGTTCTTAAGTAATATGATTAATTGAACTTAAATTTATCATGAACTTAGTACCTGATAGTATCTTGCTTGTTTATGTTTGATTGTAGATAGATGGCCCGTGCTATTGTTCCATTGAATTTTAATGCGTTCATTGATAAAGCAAAGTTGAAAGATGATGGTAGCAATTATACGGACTGGGTCCTGGAAGCACCGTTGGGTCCGTAACTTGAGGATTATCCTCATTGCTGCACAGAAGAATTACGTCCTGGAAGCACCGCTGGGTGCCAGGCCTGCTGCTGATGCAACTGACGACGTTAAGAACGTCTGGCAAAGCAAAGCTGATGACTACTCGATAGTTCAATGTGCCATGCTTTACGGCTTAGAACCGGGTCTTCGACGATGTTTTGAACGTCATGGAGCATATGAGATGTTCCAGGAGTTGAAGCTAATATTTCAAGAAAATTCCCAGATTGAGAGATATGAAGTCTCCAATAAGTTCTATAGCTGCAAGATGGAGGAGAATAGTTCTGTCAGTGAGCATATACTCAAAATGTCTGGGTATAATAATCACTTGATTCAACTGGGAGTTAATCTTCCGGATGATTGCGTCATTGACAGAATTCTCCAATCACTTCCACCTAGCTACAAGAGCTTCGTGATGAACTATAATATGCAAGGGATGGATAAGACAATTCCCGAGCTCTTCGCAATGCTAAAAGCTGCGGAGGTAGAAATCAAGAAGGAGCATCAAGTATTGATGGTCAACAAGACCACTAGTTTCAAGAAAAAGGGCAAGGGGAAGAAGAAGGGGAACTTCAAGAAGAACAGCAAGCAAGTTGCTGCTCAGGAGAAGAAACCCAAGTCTGGACCTAGGCCTGAAACTGAGTGCTTCTACTGCAAGCAGACTGGTCACTGGAAGCGGAACTGCCCCAAGTATTTGGCGGATAAGAAGGATGGCAAGGTGAACAAAGGTATATGTGATATACATGTTATTGATGTGTACCTTACTAGAGCTCGCAGTAGCACCTGGGTATTTGATACTGGTTCTGTTGCTAATATTTGCAACTTGAAACAGGGACTACGGATTAAGCGAACACTGGCGAAGGATGAGGTGACGATGCGCGTGGGAAATGGTTCCAAAGTCGATGTGATCGCAGAAGCACGCTACCTCTACATCCACCATCGGGATTAGTATTAGACCTAAATAATTGTTATTTGGTGCCAGCGCTGAGCATGAACATTATATCTGGATCTTGTTTGATGTGAGACGGTTATTCATTTAAATCAGAGAATAATTGTTGTTCTATTTATAAGAGTAATATCTTTTATGGTCATGCACCCTTGAAGAGTGGTCTATTTTTTATGAATCTCGATAGTAGTGATACACATATTCATAATGTTGAAGCCAAAAGATGCAGACTTGATAATGATAGTGCAACTTATTTGTGTCACTGCCGTTAGGGTCATATCGGTGTAAAGCGCATGAAGAAACTCCATACTGATGGACTTTTGGAACCACTTGATTATGAATCAATTGGTACTTGCGAACCGTGCCTCATGGGCAAGATGACTAAAACGCCGTTCTCCGGTACTATGGAGAGAGCAACAGATTTGTTGGAAATCATACATACAGATGTATGTGGTCCAATGAATGTTGAAGCTCATGGAGGATATCGTTATTTTCTCACCTTCACATATGATTTAAGCAGATATGGGTATATCTACTTAATGAAACATAAGTCTGAAACATTTGAAAAGTTCAAAGAATTTCAGAGTGAAGTTGAAAATCATCGTAACAAGAAAATAAAGTTTCTACGATCTGATCGTGGAGGAGAATATTTGAGTTACGAGTTTGGTTTACATTTGAAACAATGCAGAATAGTTTCGCAACTCACGCCACCCGGAACACCACAGCGTAATGGTGTGTCCGAACGTCGTAATCGTACTTTACTTGATATGGTGCGATCTATGATGTCTCTTACAGATTTACCGCTATCGTTTTGGGGTTATGCTTTAGAGACGGCCGCATTCACGTTAAATAGGGCACCATCAAAATACGTTGAGACGACGCCTTATGAACTATGGTTTGGCAAGAAACCAAAGTTGTCGTTTCTGAAAGTTTGGGGCTGCGATGCTTATGTGAAAAAGGTTCAACCTGATAAGCTCGAACCCAAATCGGAGAAATGTGTCTTCATAGGATACCCTAAGGAGACTGTTGGGTACACCTTCGATCACATATCCGAAGGCAAGACATTTGTTGCTAAGAATGTATCCTTTCTAGAGAAGGAGTTTCTCTCGAAAGAAGTGAGTGGGAGGAAAGTAGAACTTGATGAGGTAACTGTACCTGCTCCCTTATTGGAAAGTAGTACATCACAAAAACCGGTTTCTGTGACACCAACACCAATTAGTGAGGAAGCTAATGATGATGATCATGAAACTTCAGAACAAGTTACTACTGAACCTCGTAGATCAACCAGAGTAAGATCCGCACCAGAGTGGTACGGTAATCCTGTTCTGGAAGTCATGCTACTAGGTCATGATGAACCTACGAACTATGAAGAAGCAATGGTGAGCCCAGATTCCGCAAAATGGCTTGAAGCCATGAAATCTGAGATGGGATCCATGTATGAGAACAAAGTGTGGACTTTGGTTGACTTGCCCAATGATCGGAAAGCAATTGAAAATAAATGGATCTTCAAGAAGAAGACTGACGCTGACGGTAATGTTACTGTCTACAAAGCTCGACTTGTCGCAAAAGGTTTTCGACAAGTTCAAGGGATTGACTACGATGAGACCTTCTCACCCGTATCGACGCTTAAGTCTGTCCGAATCATGTTAGCAATTGCCGCATTTTATGATTATGAAATTTGGCAGATGGATGTCAAAACTGCATTCCTGAATGGATTTCTGGAAGAAGAGTTGTATATGATGTAGCGGAAGGTTTTGTCGATCCAAACGGAGCTAACAAAGTGTGCAAGCTCCAGTGATCCATTGATGGACTGGTGCAAGCATCTCGGAGTTGGAATAAATGCTTTGATAGTGTGATCAAAGCATTTGGTTTTGTACAGACTTTTGGAGAAGCCTGTATTTACAAGAAAATAAGTGGGAGCTCTGTAGCATTTCTGCTATTATATGTGGATGACATATTGCTAATCGGAAATGATATAGAATTTCTGGATAGCATAAAGGGATACTTGAATAAGAGTTTTTCAATGAAAGACCTCGGTGAAGCTGCTTACATATTGGGCATTAAGATCTATAGAGATAGATCAAGACGCTTAATTGGACTTTCACAAAGCACATACCTTGACAAAGTTTTGAAGAAGTTCAAAATGGATCAAGCAAAGAAAGGATTCTTGCCTGTGTTACAGGGTGTGAAGTTGAGTAAGACT
This sequence comes from Triticum aestivum, assembly GCF_018294505.1. Classification (NCBI taxonomy): domain Eukaryota; kingdom Viridiplantae; phylum Streptophyta; class Magnoliopsida; order Poales; family Poaceae; genus Triticum; species Triticum aestivum. Next base: position 543,095,663 of record NC_057812.1, on the reverse strand, counting down.
CAATGCCCGACCACTGCAGAAGATAGAGAGAAAATGAAAGATGTTCCCTATGCTTCAGCAATAGGCTCTATCATGTATGCAATGCTGTGTACCAGACCTGATGTGTGCCTTGATATAAGTCTAGCACGGAGGTACCAAAGTAATCTAGGAGTGGATCACTAGACAACGGTCAAGAACATCTTGAAATACCTAAGGATATGTTTCTCGTATATGGAGGTGACAAAGAGCTCATCGTAAATGGTTACATTGATGCAAGCTTTGACACTGATCCGGACGAGTCTAAATCGCAAACCAGATACGTATTTACATTAAATGGTGGAGCTGTCAGTTGGTGCTGTTCTAAACAAAGAGTCGTGGCGGGATCTACATGTGAAGCGGAGTACATAGCTGCGTCGGAAGCAGCAAACGAAGGAGTCTGGATGAAGGAGTTCATATCCGATCTAGGTGTCATACCTAGTGCATCGGGTCCAATGAAAATCTTTTGTGACAATACTGGTGCAATTGCCTTGGCATAGGAATCCAGATTTCACAAGAGAACCAAGCACATCAAGAGACGCTTCAATTCCATCCGGGATCTAGTCCAGGTGGGAGACATAGAGATTTGCAAGATACATATGGATCTGAGTGTAGCAGACCCATTGACTAAGCCTCTTCCACGAGCAAAACATGATCAGCACCAAGGCTCCATGGGTGTTAGAATCATTACTGTGTAATCTAGATTATTGACTCTAGTGCAAGTGGGAGACTAAAGGAAATATGCCCTAGAGGCAATAAGAAAGTTATTATTTATTTCCTTATATCATGATAAATGTTTATTATTCATGCTAGAATTGTATTAACCGGAAAAATAATACTTGTGTGAATACATAGACAAACAAAGTGTCACTAGTATGCCTCTACTTGACTAGCTCGTTAATCGAAGATGGTTATGTTTCCTAACCATAGACATGAGTTGTCATTTGATTAACGGGATCACATCATTAGGAGAATGATGTGATTGACATGACCCATTCCACTAGCTTACACCCGATTGTTTAGTATGTTGCTATTGCTTTCTTCATGACTTATACATGTTCCTATGACTATGAGATTATGCAACTCCCGTTTACCGGAGGAACACTTTGTGTTCTACCAAACGTCACAACGTAACTGGGTGATTATAAAGGTGCTCTACAGGTGTCTCCAAAGGTACATGTTGGGTTGGCGTATTTCGAGATTAGGATTTGTCGCTCTGATTGTGGGAGAGGTATCTCTGGGCCCTCTCGGTAATGCACATCACTTAAGCCTTGCAAGCAATGCAACTAATAAGTTAGTTGCAAGCTGATGTATTACGGAACGAGTAAAGAGACTTGTCGGTAGCGAGATTGAACTAGGTATTGAGATACCGACGATCAAAACTCGGGAAAGTAACATACCGATGACAAAGGGAACAACGTATGTTGTTATGCGGTCTGACTGATAAAGATCTTCGTAGAATATATAGGAGACAATATGAGCATCCAGGTTCCGCTATTCGTTATTGACCGGAGACGTGTCTCGGTCATGTCTACATTGTTCTCGAACCCGTAGGGTCCGCACGCTTAACATTACGATGATTGTTTCATTATGAGTTTATATATTTTGATGTACCGAAGGTTGTTCCGAGTCCCGTATGTGATCACGGACTTTACGAGGAGTCTCGAAATGGTCGAGACATAAAGATCGATATATTGGACGACTATATTTGGACACTGGAAAGGTTCCGGGTGAGATTGGGACAATACTGGATCACTGGGAGCTTATCGGAACCCCCCGGGAGGTATATGGGCCTTATTGGGCCTTAGTGGAAAGGAGGGGAAAGGAGAAAGGGAGGGGGCGCCCCCCCCCCAAGCCCAATCCGAATTGGGAAGGGGGCCGGCCCCCCCCTTTCCTTCCTCCCTCCTTCCTCTTGCTCCCCTCTCCTACTCCTAATAGGAAAAGGGGGAGTCCTACTCCCGGTGGGAGTTGGACTCCCCCCCCCTTGGGCGCGCCACCCTCCTTGGCCGGCCCCCTCCTCCACTCCTTTATATACGGGGGCAGGGGGCACCCCAGAGACACAACAATTGATCATTGATCTCTTAGCCATGTGCGGTGCCCCCTTCCACCATAATCCTCGATAATATTGTAGCGGTGCTTAGACGAAGCCTTGCGATGGTAGAACATCAAGATCGTCACCACGCCATCGTGCTGACGGAACTCATCCCCGACACTTTGCTGGATCGGAGTCTGGGGATCGTCATCGAGCTGAACGTGTGCAAAAACTTGGAGGTGCCGTAGTTTCGGTGATTGATCGGTCGGGCCGTGAAGACGTACGACTACATCAACCGTGTTGTTATAATGCTTCCGCTTCCGGTCTATGAGGGTACGTAGACAACACTCTCCCCTCTCGTTGCTTTGCATCACCATGATCTTGCGTGTGTGTAGGAATTTTTTTGAAATTGCTACGTTCCCCAACAATTATCACACCATAGCTACACCTCTTGATTGGCGTTAAGCCACAAAGGAAATTATGTGGGGCCAAAGAGAGCGTTGCACAAAGCACAAACTCAAACATGGGCACCCACTGAGCACAACACACAAAGTTACTTGGGGGCTCTTTGTGCAAAGCAACAAAGAGTTTGAAAGGACCTTGTAATTGGCTATCAAGCCACGGCTTGGAAGCCTGGTGTATTCACCTAAAACCCCGGGTTAACCTGCCTTCATCAAGTAAGCCACTCCTGTCCAGGTAATCCTGGTATGACCCGCCGAACGTTTGACAAGTCAATCTTTTACAGACCCTGAACTTGTCAAAGTTAAAATGACGATTGGTTAATTGGAGGCCCATCTTAAAAGGCTTTGTCAAATGGTTTAACTCAGAGGCCTGGCAGCCCATGAAAAGCCTCGATTTGGAGCCTGGCAGCTCATAAAAAGCCTTGCATATTTCGTTTTTGAATCCTATTTGCTAAGTTTTCTTCCTTTATCGAGGTTCGTAATATGTTCTGATAAACCGGTGTCTTTGGCCCGGCTTGACTTTCAACTACACGTTGTCAGTACATGATCAGTTACAAGCTGGCGTTCCTTACCCCGGTCTGGTTTGACTAAATCGCCAGTACTATAAAGAAAACCCGGTGATTATTACATCCCGGTATGATTTATTATCATAATCCGGCAAAATAAGGACGGAGTTATCAACACTCCGGATTGGTGTTGACACCTTTACCATACAAGCAGTTGGTCAACCAACAAGTGGTAAACCGCTAGGATACTTTCAAGTTCTTGTATCCAGGAACACATCTCATCACGGGCAATGCATAAATAGATCCCAAAAAGTGGAACAAATTTTCACGAAGTGTCACAAAACATGCTCGATGGCATGACAGATAAAGGAATTTTTCTATCCTATTACAAGAAGCTTCAAAACGGCTACAAGTGCATAATTGTTTTTTGGTATTGGCATACAAATATCTGGTAAACCGGCTGCCGGTTTAAGACGCTTCATCTGGACGGTTTGATGGTTGAGGGCCAGTTGGTGCGATCACTTCTTCTTCATCCCTCCCCAGACACTGGAAATCAACCGTTGACCAATCGACTCCAATTAAATCTTGAAACATGGCTTCTTCATGGATAAGGTTGGAGGGGTTAATATCACGAGAAAAGGTATGCTTATGGATTGGAGGCACAAGTTCTTCGACTTCATGGATTTCGGCAGGCTGTCTCTTCCCTTCAGCGTCATAAGCCGGTTGGAAATGAGACAAGTCTGTGTCTTCTGCCAGTTTGCTGGCTATTGGCCGCATTTCCTTGATCAGCCTTCGGAGGTCATCATTGTCGAAGTTTGAACCGTCCTCCTTTACACCTGGGTATCCTTTAATGATGCCCTCCGCTTCAAGATCTGGAATCCATGCCTTGGCTCAGATTAGTGCGGTTAATGCACCTGCTCTTGCAGCTGCCTTCTTCAGTTCGGTAATCCGGTCTGGTAACATGGCCAGCTTCTCAAGAGTTTCCTTTATCAGTGATGGTGCCGGTTTATTGTAAGCCGCAGTGCAAATAGCCCGCTAGGACCCAGAGTACAGCTGTTCAATCAAGGTATACGCCGCTTTAAGTTTCATTCGCATATTTGTGCCCAGATGAGCAATATGAGTGCCTGTTACGGTTTAAAATCAGCGTTATGGTCAATGATAAGGTTCCATGAATTGGACAAAATTCACAAGGAGATACTTACCAAAGACAGCGGAAGTCATGGCGTTGATTTGCCGTTTCAAGCCGGCTAGTTCATCTACAACTGGTTTCAGGGCTGCCTCGGCATCCTCAGCTCTTTTGGTTAAACCGGTTTTCTCGGTTTCCCAATCAGCATGATCCTTGTTAAAAGACTCTTTCAGCTTTTCCATCGCTGCTAGGGCTTTGGTCAGCTCCTCTTTGGCTTTCACAGCTTCTGCTTGTTGGGACTTCACATTCTCTTGCAAATCAGCGGTCCGGGCATCTCTATTGCTTAGTTCGGCCTACAACAGTGCAGAAATGTCAAACAACAGGATATATATTTTCTAAGTACAAAGCGTATAACAAGTTATACACTTCGTACTTGGGGGCTAATGCCTATTTGCTCTGTTTCACTACATCTTTTATAAAGTCTCCACAACAATGCAAGCATTATCCTTGACACTTGGGGGCTAATGTACGTCTGTTCAAAACGGACGCATGGACTAAAACCCGGATTACCTTGTAGAGCTAAACCAGCCTTTGGGGGCCACGCTGAGGAAAGCTATATCATTACATTGGTAAAGTATCAGCCTTGGTTTTCACTAAGGACCTAACATTTTCAGGGTCAGTGGGAGAGACTTAAAGAGTTACAAAGACCCGGTTTACGATTAACATCCTAAAACGGCCCTTGGGGGCTACTTGGGCTAGCATTTCAACTTTGGAATCAAGAAGTAAAAGGAGATGAAAATACCTCATAGCGTTCCTTCATTAAATTAACCAAACCGGCTTCATAGTCACAGTTTGAGTGCAGATGGTTTAAGAAACCGGAGTGAAGCTCTTCAGCGTTGAGATGGGCATAACTTGATAAGTCAGTACTCCATTTGCTCTTTTCCCTAGCAGCACGCTCTTCTTTGGCGCTGTGTTGGGCCAAGATTACGGGATGGCCAGGAGAGTTGTGGCCCATGCCAGTAACGATAACATCATCTCCTTGGCCTTCAGTGGTTTTTGCGGGACGGAGTTTCAGTATCTCTCATCGGACTAGCCCGGTTTGGAGCTGCCGGTTCAGTGTCAGGCACGGCAGGGTCAGCTTCTGGTGGTTCATTAGTATTCCAATCTTGAAGGGGCGGTTTGTCAGAGGCGGCTTCAGGATGAGGACCCTCCGGTTCACGAGTTTGGTCCGGTTCACCTCTCTGCTCTTCTTCAAAAACCGCCTGGTCTTCTGACGGATTGTTGACCCGAGCTTTCTTGCTAGGTCTGGCTTTGGCTCTGCAAATAAATTAAGAGAGGGTTAGCATCTTATTCAAGATTTGTAACGCATTGGAAGAAAGAGTTTGAAAACTTACCCAGCCGTAGTTTTTAGAGGAGGGAGTTGGGTTGCTGTCGACTCGCCAGAGGATGAGGGAGGTGTCACCTAATAATTTGAATCGGACGGATTAAGAGGTTGTCTGAAATAACCTGCCTTGGGATAAGAATGGTTAGAAGAGGAAGAGACCTCAGACCGGCGCTTCCGAACCGGGGTATCAGGTAAACCGGCTGAAGTGACCTGTTGGCCACTATGCCGGGTTGTCCAGCAAGCTTCATCCTGCTGTGTCCTCAAAATAAATGTTGGGTCCAAGTAAGCAAGAGGATGAGAAAAGCTTACTTTCTGGACTGCTTGACGGGTTTTTTGTGTTGGCATAGAGTCTGATCCGGAGGAAAGGGTAATTACCTCTACATCATCAGCTTGGCTGCCTTCTACGTCCTCCTGATAAAGATCATTGTTAATGAGGTGCATGAAAAGGGAGCCAAGTGAGTCAAGTTCTACCTCAACTTCCGAATCATCAGCAAATTCATCAAGTTCCATGTTGATCCGTTCAGCCATTTTCCGCTTTGAGGTCTGCTTGACGTCTTTGGTTTTGGGACGAGATGGTTTGACCGCTTTATCCCCGGTTGGCTTTACCGCTTTATCTACGGATTTCCGTTTCCAGAAGGGATCATCACACTATTCATACATAAACAGAAGAAGGATTACAAATTGAACAAGTTAAAGATATCAAAGATGAAAAGGAAGTATAGTGCTTACAGCAGGCGGTTTGTTCTTAGTATAGAAGGGGTCCAAGTCGGTTTGACGACAGACTGATTCCGATTCATTCAAAATTTTCTTTACGCTTTCAGTGACCTCTTCATCGGTCACCTGAATGTTGATATGGCGTTGAGGGTCTTCAACATCACCGGTGTACTCACACATTAAAACGGGGCGATGGCTTAGCGGCAAGACGCTCCAAGATATCCAACAGCGCACGAAATCAACGCCTGTTACACCATTGTCCATAAAGGCCCGGAGCTTGGCGAGTTGAGGGGCATATTTGGCCCGTTTTGCAGAACTTAAGCGTTGCGGCATTGGATGGGTGTTGGAAAGTCGGTGATCACGATAGCCTGGAAGGGGATTCTCATCTTCAGGAGAAGTATCTCTGCAGTAAAACCAAGTCTGGTTCCATTCCTTAGGGTGGCTGTGCAATTTGGCATGAGGGAATTCAACTTCTTTCCACTTTTGAATTGAGACACCACCAAGTTCAGTATTGGGGCCATTTACAAACTCTGTACGCCGGTTCAGATGAAAAAAGTCCCGGAACAGCTCAGCAGTGGGCTCTTCTTGCAGGTACGCTTCACAGAAAACTTGGAAATTGCATATATTGGACACCGAGTTGGGTCCAATATCTTGAGGATGGGGTTGGAAACTGGCAAGAACATCCCGGAAAAACTTTGACCCTGGAGGTTTGAAGCCACGGCCTATGTGGTCGACAAGGATCACAACCTCACCCTGCCTCGGGGTAGGAGGATTCTCTGTTCCTGGAGCTCGCCACCGGATCTCCGTCTTCTTTGGCAAGGTGCTGATACTAACCATTTTGTTCAATTGATCTTTGGTGATCCGAGAGCGGGCCCAGTTGCAAGCAGCAAACTGTTTGGCCATTGTGAAATGAAAAGCTGAAAAGGAAATGTCGGGTTACGAGTCATTCATGGATGAGCAAAGATGCAATGGAATAAACATATACCATTATGTGAATTTGCGTAAACCGGAGACTAATATAATGGTGAATTACAAGGTCATATAAAGGGCATACATGTGTTGTTGAACCGGACTATTACCATCAACGTGCAGAAGGGTTGCCGGTTTACTAGGGGACTAATGGTATGAGATAGATTTTTTTTGCAAAGGTAAACCGCCTAGATGGTAAAGAGGATACAGATCTAAGGCGAAGAGGGTTAAGTAAGGTAAAAACAGGTTTCACAGGATCACAGGGGCATTTTGGATCTACTACAAGTCGGGAAAAGAAAAGGATTTAGACCTAAAAGGAAAAAAAGTTGGTCCCAAAACAGTTCATAAAGGACTAGATCAGTCTTTGGCACATAAGGGTTTTGTGGTGGTAACAGAAGATTAGCCATGACATGGGATACGTCAAGTGTGAAGTGTCCATCTATAGACTAAGAAGGAATGGGGAAGAATAGCACCGAAGCTTCGATGAACTTCAAAGAACCGCGAAGAACAAGGAAACCCTAATGGATCTAGAAAGGAAGGAGGAAAGGACTTACTGCGGCCGCGGAAGCAACGGAGGTGTGCTGCGGAACTCTGGTACGAACAGGTTGATGCAGCGGCCAACGGCGAGGCAGAGGCAAGGCTTGACGATGGTGGCGGCGCTCAGGTGCGGAGACGTCGCGAGGAAGAAGAAGGGATGAAGGGGTAAAGGAAAGAAAATAAAGGGGCCCTCTGCCCCTATTTATAAGAAGAAGCGATAAAATGACAAGTGCGGGAATCGAGGAGCTCAAAAATGGATAATTAATAATGGTGTTGCCTCGATGACTGGATACACACTAATGAAGTTAATCCTCAGCTTCAACGGATAGATGACTTCAGGGCGGTTTATCATGATCCTGGAGTATGACATCACGGCGGTTTACAAGATAAAGGTGAAGATGCAAGGGAGGGATTTTTCTAAGTATTGAAGATTGACATGAACAAGTTCAAACCAATCTAGGGCCTAATGTTGGCGATATTACTACTGGTCGTAAACCGGCCAGGAGTAGCCGGATTAGCTTTACAAAGATTAGAAGCCCATGAAGATGGAAGAATGATGGCGCTTTACGAAGGCCCAAGGCCCAGAGGCAAGTTAAGGCCTGTAGATGTAAACCGACTTGATTGTGTAACTTGCTTTCTAAGATAGGAAGTGTGGAGACCGAACCAGACACGTTTATGATCCGGCTTCAGGACTCTGTAAACCGGCGGGCGTCAACCTATGTATATAAAGGGATGACCCGGCAGCGGTTGAGAGACAGACAACATCTCGAGAGCCAGACAAAGCGGATTCGCTCCCTGGCCTTCGAAACCCTAGCAATACCAATCACAACTAGACGTAGGCTTTTACCTTCATCGAAGGGGTAGAACTAGTATAAAATCCCCGTGTCCCCTTGTCCAGTTTAACCCCTTTAAGCTAACCCTTTGCGATGGCTCCACGACTAAGTCCTTTCACAAGGACATCTGCCGTGACAAACCCACGACACTCAACCTTTTGGTCTTAGTGTTCCGAGGCCATATGTACATATGCTAGGCTCGTCAAGTTTAACCCGAGTATTCTGCGTGTGGAAAACTGGCTTGTACCCGTTGTATGTGAACATAGAGCTTATCACAACCGATCATCACGTGGTGTCTTGGCATGACGAACTGTAGCAACGGTGCATACTCAGGGAGAACACTTATACCTTGAAATTTAGTGAGAGATCATCTTATAATGCTACCACCGTACTAAGAAAAATAAGATGCATAAAGAATAAACATCACATGCAATCAAAATAAGTGATATGATATGGCCATCATCATCTTGTGCCTTTGATCTCCATCTCCAAAGCACCGTCATGATCACCATCGTCACCGACTTGACACCTTGATATTCATCATAGCATCCTTGTCGTCTCGCCAACTAGTGCTTCTACGACTATCGCTACCGCTTAGTGATAAAGTAAATCAATTACCTAGAGATTGCTTTTCATACAATAAAGCGACAACCACATGGCTCCTGCCAGTTGCCGATAATTGTTACAAAACATGATCATCTCATACAACAATTTATATCATCACGTCTTGACCATATCACATCACAACAAGCCCTACAAAAACAAGTTAGACGTCCTCTACTTTATTGTTGCAAGTTTTACGTGGCTGCTACGGTCTTCTAGCAAGAACCGTTCTTACCTACGCATCAAAACCACAACGATTTTTCGTCAAGTGTGTTGTTTTAACCTTCAACAAGGACTGGGCGTAGTCAAACTCGATTCAACTAAAGCTAGAGAATATGACAGCCACTAGCCACTTGTGTGCAAAGCACGTCGGTAGAACCAGTATCATGAACGTGGTCATGTAATGTCGGTCCGGGCTGCTTCTTCCAACAATACCGCCGAATCAAAGTAAGACATAGCTGGTAAGCAGTATGACTATTATCACCCACAACTCTTTGTGTTCTACTCATGCATATAATATCTACGCATAGAGCTGGATCGGATGCCACTGTTGGGGAACGCAGTATTTCAAATTTTTTTACCTACGATCACGCAAGATCTATCTAGGAGATGCATAGAAACGAGAGGGGAGAGTGTGTCTACGTGCCCTCGTAGACCAAAAGTGGAAGCGTTTAGTAACGCGGTTGATGTAGTCGAATGTCTTCGCGATCCAACCGATCCAAGTACCGAACGCACGACACCTCCGCGATCAGCACACATTCAGCTCGATGATGTGTGCTACCTCTTGAGCACTGCGTTGGTTTTCCCTTGAAGGGGAAAGGGTGATGCAACAAAGTAGCGTAAGTATTTCCCTCATTTTTTGAGAACCAAGGTATCAATCCAGTAGGAGGCCACACACAAGTCCCTCGTACCTACACAAACAAATAAGAACCTCGCAACCAACGCGATAAAGGGGTTGTCAATCCCTTCACGGTCACTTACGAGAGTGAGATCTGATAGAGATAATAATGATAAGATAAATATTTTTGGTATTTTTATGATATAGATTGAAAGTAAAGATTGCAAAATAAAATAGATTGGAAACTTACGATGGAGAATAGACTCGGGGGCCATAGGTTTCACTAGTGGCTTCTCTTGAGATAGCATAAATATTACGGTGGGCGAACGAATTACTGTCGAGCAATTGATAGAAAAGCGAATAATTATGAGAATATCTAGGCATGATCATGTATATAGGCATCACATCTGTGACAAGTAGGCCGACTCCTGCCTGCATCTACTACTATTACTCCACACATCGACCGCTATCCAGCATGCATCTAGAGTATTGAGTTCATAAGAACAGAGTAACTCCTTAGGTAAGATGACATGATGTAGAGGGGTAAACTCAAGCAATATGATATAAACCCCATCTTTTAATCCTCGATGGCAATGATACGTCTCCGTCGTATCTACTTTTCGAAACACTTTTGCCCTTGTTTTGGACTCTAGCTTGCATGATTTGAATGGAACTAACCCGGACTGACGCCGTTTTTAGCAGAATTACCATGATGTTATCTATGTGCAGAAACAAAAGTTCTCGAAATGACCTGAAACTTCATGGAGCAACTTTTTGGAAAATATAAAAAATACCTGCAAAAGATGAAGGCCAGGAGGCCCACCTCCTGTCCACGAGGGTGGGAGCGCGCCTGCCCCCCTAGGGCGCACCCCCCTACCTCGTGGGCCCCCTGGAGCTCCTCCGAGGCCAACTCCAACTATATATATTGTGTTTCGGGGAGAAAAAAATCAGAGAGAAGGATTCATCGCGTTTTACGATGCGGAGCCGCCGCCAAGCCCTAAAACCTCTCGGGAGGGCTGATTTGGAGTCCGTTCGGGGCTCCGGGGAGGGGAATCCGTCGCCATCGTCATCATCAACCATCCTCCATCACTAATTTCATGATGCTCACCGCCGTGCGTGAGTAATTCCATTGTGGGCTTGCTGGACGGTGATGGGTTGGATGGGATCTATCATGTAATCGAGTTAGTTTTGTTAGGGTTTGATCCCTAGTATCCACTATGTTCTGAGATTGATGTTGCTGTGACTTTGCTATGCTTAATGCTTGTCACTAGGGCCCGAGTGCCATGATTTGAGATCTGAACCTATTATGTTTTCATCAATATATGAGAGTTCTTGATCCTATCTTGCAAGTCTATAGTCACCTATTATGTGTTATGATCCGTTAACCCCAAAGTGACAATAATCGGGATACTTACCGGTGATGACCATAGTTTGAGGAGTTCATGTATTCACTATGTGTTAATGCTTTGTTCTGGCACTCTATTAAAAGGAGGCCTTAATATCCCTTAGTTTCCGTAAGGACCCCGCTGCCACGGGAGGGTAGGACAAAAGATGTCATGCAAGTTCCTTTCCATAAGCACGTATGACTATATCCGGAATACATGCCTACATTACATCAATGAACTGGAGCTAGTTCTGTGTCACCCTAGGTTATGATTGTTACATGATGAACCGCATTCGGCATAATTCTCCATCACTGATCCATTGCCTACGAGCTTTCCATATATTGTTCTTCGCTTATTTACTTTTCCGTTGCTATTGCTATCATCCCTACAAAATACCAAAAACATTACTTTTGCTATCATTACCTTTTGCTACCGTTACCACTACTATCATATTACTTTGCGACTAAACACTTTGTTGCAGATATTAAGTTTCCAGGTGTGGTTGAATTGACAACTCAGCTGCTAATACTTGAGAGTATTCCTTGGCTCCCCTTGTGTCAAATCAATAAATTTGGATTGAATACTCTACCCTCAAAAACTGTTGCGATCCCCTATACTTGTGGGTTATCAAGACTATTTTCTGGCGCTGTTGCCGGGGAGCATAGCTCTATTCTTTGAGTCACTTGGGATTTATATCTGCTTATTATTATGAAGAACTTGAGAGATCCAAAAACCAAGATCTGTCCCTCAACTACGAGGGGAGGTAAGGAACTGCCATCTAGCTTTGCACTTGATTCACCTTCTGTTATGAGTAAGCTTGCGACACCTAAACCTCCTTCTGCTATTCATTCTGATATGTCGTATGTTATTGATGATGCTACTTCTGCTATACATGATACTTATGATGAAACTACTTCTATGCTTAATACTACTGTGCCACTTGGTGAATTTCTTGATGAATAACTTGCTAGGGCTACAGAGAATGAAAATATTGAATCTGATAATACTGATGAAATTGATGATGAGACTTGCCAGTTATTCCTGAGGGTTATGTTTTTGATAAAGATGCTTCTTTAGCTATTTTAGCTTGCAAAGATAGATACAAACTCAAGAGGTTATTAGCTAAATGGGATAAGCAATCTCTAAATGCTAGAATGAAACATGACCTTGCTTTTTCTACTTCACCTATCTGTGTTACCGATAAGGATTATGAATTCTCTGTTGATCCTGATATACTTACTTTGGTTGAATCTGATCCTTCTCATGGCTATGAATCTGAAACTGTTGTGGCACATCTTACTAAATTAAATGATATTGCTACCCTGTTCACTAATGATGAGAGAACTCGCTACTTTTATATCCTTAAAATATTTCGGTTCTCATTAAAGGGTGATGCTAAGATATGGTTTAATTCTCTTGATCCTGGTTGTGTGCGTAGTCCCCAGGATATGATTTATTACTTCTCTGCTAAATATTTCCCTGCTCATAAGAAACAAGCTGCCTTAAGGGATATATGTAATTTTGTGCAAATTGAAGAAGAGAGTCTCCCACAAGCTTGGGGGAGGCTTCTCAAATTGCTTAATGCTTTGCCTGATCATCCTCTTAAGGAAAATGAAATAATTGATATTGATAACCCACAAGTATAGGGGATCGCAACAGCTTTCGAGGGTAGATTATTCAACCCAAATTTATTGATTCGACACAAGGGGAGCCAAAGAATATTCTCAAGTATTAGCAGCTGAGTTGTCAATTCAACCACACCTGGAAACTTAGTATCTGCAGCAAAGTGTTTAGTAGCAAAGTAATATGATAGTGGTGGTAGCGGCAACAAAAGTAAAGACAACAAAAGTAATGTTTTTGGTATTTTGTAGTGATTGTAACAGTAGCAACGGGAAAGTAAATAAGCGTAAACCATTATATGGAAAACTCGTAGGCACCGGATCAGTGATGGATAATTATGCCGGATGCGGTTCATCATGTAACAGTCATAACATAGGGTGACACAGAACTAGCTCCAATTCATCAATGTAATGTAGGCATGTATTTCGTATATAGTCATACGTGCTTATGGAAAAGAACTTGCATGACATCTTTTGTCCTACCCTCCCGTGGCAGCAGGGTCCTATTGGAAACTAAGGGATATTAAGGCCTCCTTTTAATAGAGAACCGGAACAAAGCATTAGCACATAGTGAATACATGAACTCCTCAAACTACGGTCATCACCGGGAGTGGTCCCGATTATTGCCACTTCAACGTTGCCGGATCATAACACATAGTAGGTGACTATAGACTTGCAACATAGGATCAAGAACTCACATATATTCATGAAAACATAATAGGTTCAAATCTGAAAACATGGCACTCGGGCCCTAGTGACAAGCATTAAGCATAGCAAAGTCATAGCAACATCAATCTTAGAACATAATGGATACTAGGGATCAAACCCTAACAAAACTAACTCGATTACATGATAAATCTCATCCAACCCATCACCGTCCAGCAAGCCTACGATGCAATTACTCATGCACGGTGATGAGCATCATGAAATTGGTGATGGAGGATGGTTGATGATGACGACGGCGACAAATCCCCCTCTCCGGAGCCCCGAATGGACTCCAGATCAGCCTTCCCGAGAGGTTTTAGGGCTTGGCGGCGGCTCCGTATCGTAAAACGCGATGATTTCTTCTCTCTGATTTTTTTCTCTCTGAAAGCAAATATATAGAGTTGGAGTTGGCGTCGGAGGGTCAACAGGGGGCCCACGAGGTAGGGGGCGCGCCCTGGGGGGGCGCCCCCACCCTCGTGGAAAAGGTGTGTCGCCCCTGGTCTCCATATTTGGTGAGGCTTTTTTATTATTTTTTCTAAGACCTCCCGTGGAGTTTCAGGTCATTTTGAGAATATTTGTTTTCTGCACATAAAATAACATCATGGTAATTCTGCTGAAAACAGCGTCAGTCCGGGTTAGTTCCATTCAAATCATACAAGTTAGAGTCCAAAGCAAGGGCAAAAGTGTTTAGAAAAGTAGATACAACGGAGACGTATCAACTCCCCCAAGCTTAAACCCTTGCTTGTCCTCAAGCAATTCAGTTGACAAACTGAAAGAAAGAAAGAAAAACTTTTACAAACTCTGTTTGCTCTTGTTGTTGTAACTATGTCAAGCCAACATTCAAGTTTTCAGCATAAATCATAACTAACCACATTTGCAATAATTCTCAGGTCTCACAATTACTCATATCAATAGCATAATCAACTAGCAAGTCATAATAATAAATCTCGGATGACAACACTTTCTCAAAACAATCATAATATGATATAACAAGATGGTATCTCGCTAGCCCTTTATGAAACCGCAAAACATAAATGCAGAGCACCTTTAAAGATCAAGGACTGACTAGACATTGTAATTCATGGTAAAAGAGATCCAATCATAGTCATACCCAATATAAATTAACAGTGATGAATGCAAATGACGGCTGTGCTCTCCAGCTAGTGTTTTTAATAAGAGGGTGATGACTCAACATAAAAGTAAATGGATAGGCCCTTCGTAGAGGGAAGCAGGGATTTGTAGAGGTGCCAGAGCTTGGTTTTAAAATAGAGATAAATTTTATTTTGAGCGGTATACTTTCATTGTCAACGTAACAACTAAGAGACGGCGATATCTTCCATGCTAAACACATTATAGGCGGTTCCCAAATAGAATGGTAAAGTTTATACTCCCCATCCAACAAAAAGCATCAATCCATGGCTTGCTCGAAACAACGAGTGCCTCTAACATACATCAGGTCCCAAGGGGAGTTTTATTTGCAATTAATTTTGATTTAGTTTGCATAAAGCATGGGACTGGGCATCGCGGTGACCAGCCATTTTCTCGTGAGTGAGGAGCGGAGTCCACTCCTCTGAGAATAACCCGCCTAGCATGAAGATACAGGCAGCCCTAGTTGATACATGAGCTATTCGAGCATACAAAACAGGATATTTATTTGAAGGTTAGATTAGAGTTGGCACATACAAATTTACTTGAAACGGCAGGTAGATACCGCATATAGGAAGGTATAGTGGACTCATCTGGAATAACTTTGGGGTTTAGGGATTGGATGCGCAAGCAGTATTCCCGCTTAGTACAGGTGAAGGCTAGCAAAGACTGGGAAGCGACCAACTAGAGAGCGACAACAGTCATGTACATGCATTAAAATTAATAAACATTGGATGCAAGCATGAGTAGGATATAATCCACCATGAACATAAATATCGTGAAGGCTATGTTGATTTGTTTCAACTACATGCGTGAACATGTGCCAAGTCAAGTCCACTTAAATCATTCAAAGAGGATACCACCCCATCATACCACATCATAATCATCTCAATAGCATGTTGGCATACAAGGTAAATCATTATAACTCATAGCTAATCAAGCATGGCACAAGCAACTATGATCTCTAATTGTCATTGCAAACATGTTTATTCATAATAAGCTGAATCAAGAATGACGGGCTCATCATATTTACAAAACAAAAGAGGTCGAGTTCATACCAGCTTTTCTCATCTCAGTCAGTCCATCGTATATCATCATAATTGCCTTTCACTTGCACGACCGAACGGTGTGAATAATAATAAGAGTGCACGTGCATTGGACTAAGCTGGAATCTGCGAGCATTCAATAAACAGGAGAAGACAAGGCAATATGGGCTCTTGGTTAAATCAACAATAATGCATATAAGAGCCACTTCAACAATTTAATTATGGTCTTCTCCTACTGACCCCCAAAGAAAAGAAAAGAAATAAAACTATTTACACGGGAAAGTTCCCAACAAGCAAAAGAAGAACGGGAAATATTTTTGGGTTTTCTTTTTAATTATTATTACTGCAGCAGAAAAATAAACTACTACTAATTTTTTTGGTTTTTCTTAAGGTTTAACAAGCACACAAGAATAAAGCAGAAAGCAGAAAATAAACTAGCATGGATATTACAATGAAAAAGTATGAGCACCGACATCTAGTAATGAGTGTGTGTGAACATAAATGTAATGTCGGTGAGAAATACGTAATCCCCCAAGCTTAGGATTTTGGCCTAAGTTGGTCTATGGCCATGGCTGGCCTGGCGGATATCCATAATAATAGTTGTTGGGGTCGTACTGTGATAAAGAAGAAGAAGGCTCCGATTGCCACTGGCTGGCAATCATCTCCGGATCCCACTGATAGTTGGACTGTCGTGAAGGATCAAATTGTGGTTCCGGCTCTGGCTCCTCAGCTGGTGCAGGGTTCCGGTAGGCGTGAATAGCTGCCAACAGAACAAGGTACGTGCCTAAGTTGGTCTATGGCCATGGCTGGCCTGGCGGATATCCATAATAATAGTTGTTGGGGTCATACTGTGATGAAGAAGAAGAAGGCTCCGATTGCCACTGGCTGGCAATCATTTCCGGATCCCACTGATAGTTGGACTGTCGTGAAGGATCAAATTGTGGTTCCGGCTCTGGCTCCTCAGCTGGTGCAGGGTTCCGGTAGGCGTGAATAGCTACCAACGGAACAAGGTACGTGCCTGCAGTCAAATCAAAAAAAGAAGGAGCAGGCAAGGTAATAGTCTCAGGATGATGTTTATTAAAGAACAATTGATATCTAAGCTCCCTTGCCCTATTTTTAACAATAAAATCATGTGCCACCATACTTTTATGATCTAGATAAACACGGGGTAGCACTTTTTCTTCCTTCTCAGCATGCCTAATAGGTATGTTAAAATGTGCAGCTAGGCGTGTAGCATAAATGCCTCCAAAGATGGGATCCTTAGTACGGTTCATATTTAACTGTCTAGCAATAATACCGCCCAAACTAAAAGTGTTATCACTATATAAACCTTGGAGCAGAATAATTAAATCAGGGATACTAAGGTTTCCAAAATTTCCGCGTCCAATTAAACAACGACTAGCAAATAATGCAAAGTAACGCAAAACAGGAAAATGTATGCTAGTGATTCGTGCATCGGAAACCTTCCTGGTTTCTCCTACAGTGATATTACCAATAAACCCAGCCACATCATCATGATGTGGTTCTTCTGTCTTGCCCTCAAAAGGGACTAAACAAATCCGACAGAAATCATAAAGTGACATCTCCTTAGGCTCATCATATAAATGAAATTCCACCGTAGGTGGTGAGTTCCTAGGATGAAAATAAAAGTTTTGCACAAAGGTATTTGTGAGTAAGAGATACTGATCGCATTAGTCGTGGAGGAAAGCGGTGTGGCCTGCATTGTGAGCCAATTCATGAAAATCTTCATAGATACCGGCTGCTCTCAAGAAATCTTCAGAAGGCCATTCACACGCCCGAATCTCTGCGGTGCGTGGCAAATTATACTTAGGCTTAGGTGCCTTTTCCTTTGAGCTTTGGCTTGATGAGCCCCTCAATAATCTCCTCATCATTTTTCTGAAACAAACTAGAAATTTTAGTAATTTCAAAATAAAAGTAAACCAAACTCAATAAAATTGATAGTAACTACTCCTACAAGTGCCTAGAGCCTATATCAAGCATTAGAACTACTTGGAACCATATAAATTTGACATGCAAGCTCAAGAACATGGTCACCTATGCAGCACAAATTTGCAATGAATAAAGCACTAGAACAAAAACTAATTGGACCAATGGAGGAGTCACATACCAAGGAACAATCTCCCCAAGCAGTTTTGCGAGAGGTGCTTTGAGCAAGGAGATCGAAAATCACAGCAAAAGTGGCTAGAACTCGTGCTTGAGTTGCTTTTTCGGGTTTGTGTGAGATAGAGGAAGAAGATGGGTGCTGGGATAAGTGGAGGAGGGCCACTGTGGGCCCATGAGGCAGGGGGGCGCGCCTACCACCCTCGTGGCCAGGTGGCAGCTCCTTCCGCGGTAATTTTTGCACAGTAAATCCTCAAATATTCCCGAAAAAATCATATTAAATTGGCATGGCATTCTGAGGACTTTTATTTTCGGGATATTTTTATATTGCACAGATAAGTCAGGAAACAGACAGAAAAATACAATTTTTACTTTATTTAATATAAATAATAGAAAGTAAAAGTGGGGTACACAAGTTTGTGCTTCTAGTTTCATCCATCTCATGCTCATCAAAAGGAATCCACTAACAAGGTTGATCAAGTCTTGTTAACAAACTCATTCCGATAATCATGAAACCGGAGAAATTTCGAATAACACTAAGTTACCTCAACGGGGATATGCACATCCCTTATAATAAGAATATCATATTTCTTCTTGATAGTAGGAAGAGGAAATTCAAAACCTCCAAATATAATTGATGGAATTTTTTCAATAGAGTTGATACTATGAACTTGAGGTTGTTTCCTCGGAAAGTGTACCGTATGCTCATTACCATTAACATGAAAAGTGACATTGCCTTTGTTGCAATCAATAACAGCCCCTGTAGTATTAAGAAAAGGTCGTCCAAGAATAATAGACATACTATCATCCTCGGGAATATCAAGAATAACAAAGTCCGTTAAAAAAGTAACGTTTGCAACCACAACAGGCACATCCTCATAGATACCGACAGGTATAGCAGTTGATTTATCAGCCATTTGCAAAGATATTTCAGTAGGTGTCAGCTTATTCAAGTCAAGTCTACGATATAAAGAGGGAGGCATAACACTAACACCAGCTCCAAGATCACATAAAGCAGTTTTAATATAGTTTCTTTTAATGGAGCAAGGTATAGTAGGTACTCCGGGGTCTCCAAGTTTCTTTGGTATTCCACCCTTAAAAGTATAATTAGCAAGCATGGTGGAAATTTCAGCTTCCGGTATCTTTCTTTTATTAGTAATGATATCTTTCATATATTTAGCATAAGGATTTGTTTTGAGCACATCAGTTAATCTCATACGCAAAAAGATAGGCCTAATCATTTCAGCAAAGCGCTCAAAATCCTCATCATTATTTTTCTTGGATGGTTGCGGAGGAAAAGGCATGGGTTTCTGAACCCAAGGTTCCCTTTCTTTACCATGTTTTCTAGCAACAAAGTCTCTTTTATCATAACCTTGATTCTTTGATCGTGGGTTATCAAGATCAACAGCAGGTTCAATTTCTACATCATTGTCATTACTAGGTTGAGCATCATCATGAACATTATCATTAACATTTTTATTAGGTTCATGTTCATTACCAGATTGTGTTTCAGCATCAGACATAGATATATCATTTGGATTATCAGGTGGTTCAGCAATAGGTTCAATATAAGTTTGCACAGTTCTATCATTTTTCTTCTTCTTCTTTTTAGAAGAACTAGGAACATCGATATTATTTCTCTGAGAATCTTGCTCGATTCTCTTAGGGTGGCCTTCAGGATACAAAGGTTCTTGAGTCATTCTACCAGTTCTAGTAGCCACTCTAACAGCATAATCATTTTTCTTTCTATTCATTTCATCAAGCACTTCTTTTTGAGCCTTAAGTACTTGTTCTACTTGAGTAGTAACCATAGAAGCATGTTTGCTAACAAGTTTAAGTTCACCTTTAATATCAGCCATATAATCACCCAAGTGTCTAATCATATAAGCATTTTCTTTTAATTGTCTACCAAAATAAGCATTGAAGTCATCTTGCTTATACATAAAGTTATCAAACTCATCCAAGCATGACTAGCAATTTTAGTAGGAGGGACTTCAGCTTTATCATATCTATAGAGAGAATTTACCTTTACTACCTGTGTCGGGATATCGGGATCAGGAGGTTCTTCAGTAAATAAATAATTAAGATCATATGTTTCTTCAATAGGCGGTAAATTAAGACCATGTATTTCTTCAATAGGAGGTAAATTCTTAACGTCTTCAGCTTTAATACCTTTTTCTTTCATAGATTTCTTTGCCTCTTGCATATCTTCGGGACTGAGAAATAGAACACCTCTCTTCTTCGGAGTTGGTTTAGGAATAGGCTCAGTAATTGGAGCAGGAGTGGCTCAGGGTGCCCAATTATTTTCATTTGTCAACATATTATTCAATAGAATTTCAGCTTCATCCGGTGTTCTTTCCCTGAAAAGAGAACCACCACAACTATCCAGGTAATCTCTGGAAGCATCGGTTAGTCCATTATAAAAGATATCAAGTATTTCAGTTTCTTAAGAGGATGATCAGGCAAAGCATTAAGTAACTTGAGAAGTCTCCCCCAAGCTTGTGGGATACTCTCTTCTTTAATTTGCACAAAGTTGTATATTTCCCTCAAAGCAGCTTGTTTCTTATGAGCAGGGAAATATTTGGCAGAGAAGTAATAAATCATATCCTGGGGACTACGCACACAACCAAGATCAAGAGAATTAAACCATATCTTAGCATCGCCCTTTAATGAGAATGGAAATATTTTGAGTAAATAGAGGTAACGTGATCTCTCATTATTAGTGATCAGGGCATCTATATCATTTAACTTAGTAAGATGTTCCACAACAGTTTCAGATTCATAGCCATAAAATGGATCAGATTCAACCAAAGTAATTATATCAGGATCAACAGAGAATTCATAATCTTTATCAGGAACACATATAGGTGAAGTAGCAAAAGCAGGGTCGGGTCTCATTCTATCTCTTAGTGATTCTTTGTTCCATTTAATTAATAACCTCTTAAGTTCATATCTATCTTTGCAAGCAGAAATAGCAGCAGAAGATTCCTTATCAAAAAGATAACCTTTAGGAATAACAGGCATATTTTCATCATCACTATCATCATCGTATTCAGATTCAATAATTTCTTTTTCTCTAGCCCTAGCAATTTGTTCATCAAGAAATTCACTAAGGGGCACAGTAGTATCAGGCATAGAAGCAGTTTCATCATAAGTATCATGCATAGCAGAAGTGGCATCATCAATAACATGCGACATATTAGAACGAATAGCAGAAGCAGATGTAGGTGTCGCAAACTTACTCATAACAGAAGGTGAATCAAGTGCGGAGCGAGATGGCAGTTCCTTACCTCCCCTCGTAGTTGAGGGATAGATCTTGGTTTTTGGATCTCTCAAGTTCTTCATAGTGTCCAGCAGATATAAATCCTAAGTGACTCAAAGAATAGAGCTGTGCTCCCCGGCAACAGCGCCAGAAAAAGGTCTTGATAACCCACAAGTATAGGGGATCGCAATAGCTTTCGAGGGTAGAGTATTCAACCCAAATTTATTGATTCGACACAAGGGGAGCCAAAGAATATTCTCAAGTATTAGCAGCTGAGTTGTCAATTCAACCACACCTGGAAACTTAGTATCTGCAGCAAAGTGTTTAGTAGCAAAGTAATATGATAGTGGTGGTAGCGGCAACAAATGTAAAGACAGCAAAAGTAATGTTTTTGGTATTTTGTAGTGATTGTAACAGTAGCAACGGGAAAGTAAATAAGCGTAAACTAGTATATGGAAAACTCGTAGGCACCGGATCAGTGATGGATAATTATGCCGGATGCGGTTCATCATGTAACAGTCATAACATATGGTGACACAGAACTAGCTCCAATTCATCAATGTAATGTAGGCATGTATTCCGTATATAGTCATACGTGCTTATGGAAAACAACTTGCATGTCATCTTTTGTCCTACCCTCCCGTGGCAGCGGGGTCCTATTGGAAACTAAGGGATATTACGGCCTCCTTTTAATAGAGAACCGGAACAAAGCATTAGCACATAGTGAATACATGAACTCCTCAAACTACGGTCATCATCGGGAGTGGTCCCGATTATTGTCAATTCGGGGTTGCCGGATCATAACACATAGTAGGTGACTATAACTTGCAAGATAGGATCAAGAACTCACATATATTCATGAAAACATAATAGGTTCAGATCTGAAATCATGGCACTCGGGCCCTAGTGACAAGCATTAAGCATAGCAAAGTCATAGCAACATCAATCTCAGAACATAATGGATACTAGGGATCAAACCCTATCAAAACTAACTCAATTACATGATAAATCTCATCCAACCCATCACCGTCCAGTAAGCCTACGATGCAATTACTCACGCACGGCGGTGAGCATCATGAAATTGGTGATGGAGGATGGTTGATGATGACGACGACGACGAATCCCCCTCTCCGGAGCCCCGAATGGACTCCAGATCAGCCCTCCCGAGAGGTTTTAGTGCTTGGCGGCGGCTCCGTATCGTAAAACGCGATGATTTCTTCTCTCTGATTTTTTTCTCTCCGAAAGCGAATATATAGAGTTGGAGTTGGCGTCAGAGGGTCAACAGGGGGCCCACGAGGTAGGGGGCGCGCCATAGGGGGGGCGCGCCCCCCACCCTCGTGGAAAGGGTGTGGGCCCCTGGTCTTCATATTTGTCGAGGATTTTTTATTATTTTTTCTAATACCTCCCGTGGAGTTTCAGGTCATTTCGAGAATATTTGTTTTCTGCACATAAAACATGTCGGTGTCAAAATCGGCGGATCTCGGGTAGGGGGTCCCGAACTGTGCGTCAAGGCCGGATGGTAACAGGAGGCAGGGAACATGATGTTTTACCCAGGTTCGGGCCCTCTTAATGGAGGTAAAACCCTACGTCCTGCTTGATTAATATTGATGATATGGGTAGTACAAGAGTAGATCTACCACGAGATCAAGGAGGCTAAACCCTAGAAGCTAGCCTATGGTATGATTGTTGTATATGATTGTATATCTATCGACTAGCCTGGCCTCGGTTTATATAATGCACCGGAGGCCTAGGATAACAAGAGTCCTAGCCGAATACGCCGGTGGGGAGAAGTCCTTGTCTTGATCGCCAAGTCTTGTGGAATCTTCCTTGTATGCGGCAGCCGTCCGAACTGGCCCATGAGTATACGGCCACGGGGGTCCTCGGCCCAATCTAATAGATCGGGAGACGACGTGGTGAGTACCCCCTAGTCCAGGACACCGTCAGTAGCCCCCTGAACCGGTCTTCAAGTTAGGGACGCTCCTCGATTCTTCCGAACTGTTCTTCATCTTCGGTTGCCGGTCTTGAAAACTGGTTCAACAAATCTTCTTTATCTTCGATCTTGAGGATCGCCGAAATGCATTCGACGAGTTTACACGTCGGGTATCCGAGGAGCCCCTTTAAGTTTCCGGCCTTTATCAATGCCTTGTTTATTTTTATGCCACACCTCGGGTTTGAAGTTGTTCCCGGGAGGCAGGGTCCTCTTGCGTCCGAGCTCCAACGTCGGACTGCATTCGAGGTATCTTTTGCAGCCGAGCACCAACGCCGGACCGCTTCCCAGCTCTAGCGCCGGAATGTATCCGAGCTCCAACGCCGGACTATGTATCCGAGCTCCAACGCCGGACTGTATATCCGAGCTCCAACGCCGAAATATATCCGAGCTCCAACGCGGACTGTGTCCAGGCTCCAATGCCGGACTATATCCGAGGTGTCATATCACCTTGGTTCAAAAAAGTTGAAGGAGTTTAGCCGAGCTTAATGCCGGAAATGCCCTCTATGGAGCCAGCCACTAGCGCCCGAGCTTTATGCCGGACTGCTTCCGAGGTGGTGCACCACCCCGACTATGGGCCGATTTTTTGTCAATATTTTTTATTGGTGCAATTTATTCTCTGCCGAGATATATAGCCAGTAGCCCTCAAGGTGTGTATCGGTCTAAAACCCGAGATGCACATGAAGGATGACATAAGACCGCTGATCCCAGTAGCCGCTGAGACTCAGGTTGATTTGCAAAATCGGCCTGAGGATCAAGTCCTAGCTCGGCAGAATACTTCGGGACACAAAAGCGGCGTGCTCAGTCCTCAAGACTCAGGTTGGGTGCGGCCGACCAACCTGAGGATCAAAATCTCCTCGGAAACTATATTGCACATAAAATTTTCTGCATTGGACAAGCAATGCAGTAGCCCCCGAGACACTGGCCGGGTCGTAACACCAGATCAGGGGATCGATGTGCCCCTTTAATATTTGTAAGCCCGAAGCCCAGTAGCCCCCGAGCCTTAATGCGGGCACGGGTGGCCGAATTAAGGATCAATATCCATAGTAAAATCACAAATTATGTGTAATGACTCTATGTATCCAAGTACTTTACGTCATTAATGCTCGGATCCGCATTGTACAAAACTTTGTTGACCGACCATCGGCTTCCACCTCCTCGGCCAGTAGCCGAGGAGTGTTTGTCCTACTTTATAAAGCCTTTATGAGGGCAAAGATTTATGACAAACAAGGCAATCTGGCCACACGGTTTTATAAACAAAGGTACGCAGAGAGATATGTTATATTACTGTTTAATAGAAGAAATGTATTCTAAAGAAAATAGTCCCGCTATCGGTTCCTTTCTTTGGGTTGTCATGCTAAGCATGATCATGAAACCTCAGCTCGAATGTAAGAGCAAAATATCGAGGATTTAGTTTGGGAGGCCAGTTAATAGCCCCCGGTAGTGTTCGGCGACAGTCGAGGTCAAGCCGTAAACACTTCAGCCAATGTTATGAATGGCCCGTCATAGTCATCGGATCGCTGACCAGTTTATGCTTATTGTGACAGTCAAGTTTCGGCTTTCTCCACTAAGGTGCTTAACCATGTGAGCTGGAAGCACAATCGCAGTGGTTCTCCCTTTGCACGCCTAGCCGAACAAAACGGAACATAGGAAGCAAGTGCAGGAGCCGGGCAACCCAACTATTGACCGAAGACACAATTCGAAACCGATGCATATATAGCAATATCTGAGAATGTTTTTGCCGAATCCCTAAAGGTGTCCGGCATTGCACTGCAAGACTAATGCTGGAAAAGCACAAATAGTTTAAAAGTGCCAAAAAGCTTGGAAAACCAAGAAACGTCAGTAAAAACATGACGTCCGAACAAGATCAAGTATTCGGTGCCAATCCGAAAATTGGTCTTAGAAAAAATAAGTTCTTCTGTCGTGCTTTAACATGATACATCCTACGGCTTCAACCTCCTATCTCGAGGGCGGAGTACTTCTCATCAGGCCAGTTTAGCAAACTAAACTCTAGCGGCTTTGAGAGAGAAATTAGGCTCCCCGGCTAGTGACCGCACACTCGTGTCGAAAAAGGAGTGATAAATAATAATAAAACTCTGCAACGACTAAGAAGAAGAACACTTATTATAAAACGGCTCAAATAAACTTAAGAGCCCCCAAGTGACTTGGGTAGAAGAATGATTGCATGTACCGATGTACTTATTTCATATCTATGTTCAACCGAACTTTAAACGCGTCTTAACCGACCGTCAGCTTCTCCCTCTTCGGTCAAGGACCGAAAAGTGTTAAGTACTCCATCGGTCGAGAATATCGACGGTGTTTCCAATAACCAGGCAATCAGGCCATAAGGCTGTAATAGACAAAGCGCGCTCAGGGAACTTATGCTATATTACCGTGAAGTGTAGGAAGCATCTTCGAAAAAAATAGTACCCCCACCGATACCTTTCTTCGGTGCTCATTGTTATTATGAGACTTGTGCAATAGATTTTTTGTACTCATGAGTTCCGTTGTGTGCCGACCATCATTGAATAACTATAAGAGCGCTAGCTTTCGGCTTCACCCAGTCTGAGGTCCGGCTCGGGTGACCCGATCGTGACAATCGCAGAGGTGCTCCCTTTACTCCCTAGCCGAACAATCGGGAACGTAGGGGTAAACACAGGAGCGAGGCAACCCAGCTTGCAAATCGCTTAAGTCAATATGGTGCATATTGTGGCGTAATACACGAACAAGGAACGAAGCCGTACAAGTATAATCATATGCAACAGGAAAAGCTTCATAAAGGAAGCCCCCAAGTAAACGGGGTATTTGAATTTATGCGTCACAAACAAAGTTTGGACAAGGAAATTTTTAAAGCAACTTTTTTCCAAAAAAGTATAATGCTTGGTCGAACCGAACACAAGTTAGAAATTAAAGCTTTGAGCATGAAAGCGACTTAGCTAGTTAATGTGTTCGGTATTGATGACGCGGTCCGAGCTTGATGCAGGGCAAGGTTCCATCCCCCAAGCTGGTCCCGAGGTGGCGGAGCGGAGAGCTCGACACGCCGAAGTGTTGACATAGCACGGTCAATGCAGACCGGCAGAGTGACGCCGAAGTCCCCGGATCATTTTCCTGTGCACAAAAAATAGTGCAAACCGGAGATAATAGTAATAATGATTAAAAAATGTTGCATAATAAATAATTTATGCAAAGTGAGGAATAAAAGAAATATGGCCTGGCGCCGAAGTCAATGTCGATGCAGGGCGTCGGCGTGATGTAGTAAAGGCGTGGCAAAGCCTGAATTCACAGGTCGGTCCGAGCTCCGGATGCGGCGTTCGCCGGACTATGTACGGAAACTGATCGAACCAACACGCGACCGTCGTTAATGCGGTCACCATTTGATAGACCTGTGTACATATGATGGACAAGCCAGAGTAATAATTCCTTGGGAAAAACGAACCCAAACAAGCAAAAAAATACTGGGATTAATAGCACATGGTTTATTTGTTGTAGCAATCCGAAGGAAGGTGATAACCAAAATTGGGACTCAATCCGCACACCCATTGCCTGATGGGCGATAAAGCGACGGCATGGCAATGCTGGTAAAGGTTGACTCGCCGAGGCAAAGCCCTCGGCCCAGCTAATGTGACGGAGCTGGTCGGCTAGTGACGCCGAAGTGTCCGGAGTAGGTTGGTGAAGAGATGGCGAGGCCCCCGGTCCAGCCGAGATGTCGAAGCCTCGATGTCAGCCGATGAGTCGAAGTAGGTCGGCGTGATGGACACCAGCTTGAAGAAGCAATAGTGCGGCCCTGTCGATGCAGGTCGTGACGTGGTCGATGCCGGCTTGATGAAGCGACCGTGCGGCGATGCCGGTATGCCCACTCCGTGTAATCCGTGGGGCGGCGATGTTGATGATGATTTATCCTTCGCGATGACGGACTCTTGTTCGGCTTGCCGAGATGATGATCCGAAGAAGTTGAGCTCGGCTAAAAGTGACGACGTGTCTAGCGCAGGTCGGCAGCCGTGGAGTAATATTGCCGGACTGGTTTGACACCAGCATGATGTTGAAGATCATGTTCAAAAGATCTTACAGTTAGTGGGATGTGTTCGGGAACAAAACACAATACCCCATACAAAACTTCCTTCAAAAGGGATGTCCGAAATCCTGTTCATAAAAAAGATGAACTCAGGTCGGATTCGTTTTCGCGCAGAAAACAGATCCGAAAAGTGATGCACTAATCGGAAGGTTCCCGGAGTTTGGACGGTTGGATCGAGCTGAAATTTTGAGAGGTGATAGATATAGGAATTCCGCAGCCGATCAACGGTTGGATCTTCCAAAGGACGTCCGAGCTAGAAGCTGGACACCACGCCCTAAACTCATCCAAATTCCCGTCCAGATTTGACAGGGCTCCGGTATATCGTGGATTGCCAGAGATTCCTCCTTCGGAATTCGACGAAATTTTCCAGGGTTGTTGTAGACTCAATTCCGCATAATTCCACCAAAGCGATCGTCAAAGCGATACTCGAGGAGGTGGTGGTGGCAGATACGAGTTCGCTGTCCAGAAAAACAGCACGGTCGCTTGAGGGCAATGTTGACGTTGAGCCCCCGAGCTCCATAGATGATTCCTCCGTGATCTTGATAGAGATCGGAGTTGATGTTTGATGAAGGCCCTCGTCCGGACATGGTGATCCGAACACGGGGCGCAATTCTTGGTCGAACCAAGGTGACCAGTCGAGCTGGTGACGAAGATGCCGAAGTCGCAGTTGATCTGCAGGCGAGCCATCGATCCTTTTGTCGATCACACGGCGGAACTCTCAATGAAGGCACCAATGTCGGTGTCAAAACCGGCGGATCTTGGGTAGGGGGTCCCGAACTGTGCGTCAAGGACGGATGGTAACAGGAGGCAGGGAACACGATATTTTACCCAGGTTCGGGCCCTCTTAATGGAGGTAAAACCCTACGTCCTGCTTGATTAATATTGATGATATGGGTAGTACAAGAGTAGATCTACCACGAGATCAAGGAGGCTAAACCCTAGAAGCTAGCCTATGGTATGATTGTTGTATGATGAAGTTGTATATGCTATCGACTAGCCTGGCCCTGGTTTATATAATACACCAGAGGCCTAGGTTAACAAGATTCCTAGCCGAATACGCCGGTGGGGAGAAGTCCTTGTCTTGATCGCCAAGTCTTGTGGAATATTCCTTGTATGCGGTAGCTATCTGAACTGGCCCATGAGTATACGGCCATGGGGGTCCTCGACCCAATCTAATAGATTGGGAGATGACGTGGTGAGTACCCCCTAGTCCAGGACACCGTCAAACATCATGGTAATTCTGCTGAAAAACAGCATCAGTCCGGGTTAGTTCCATTCAAATCATACGAGTTAGAGTCCAAAACAAGGGCAAAAGTGTTTGGAAAAGTAGATTCGACGGAGACGTATCAGATATCTTTTATAATGAACTAACCGATGCTTCCATAGATTACTTGGATAGTTGTGATGGTTCTGTTTTCAGGGAAAGAACGTCGGATGAAGCTGAAATTCTATTGAATAATTTGTTGACAAATGGAAATAATTGGACACCTCCTGAGCCAGTTCCTGAGCCTATTCCTAAACCAACTCCGAAGAAAAGGGGTATTCTATTTCTCAGTCCTGAAGATATGCAAGAGGCAAAGAAATGTATGAAAGAAAAAGGTATTAAAGCTGAAGATGTTAAGAATATACCTCCTATTAAAGAAATACATGGTCTTAATTTACCGCCTGTTGAAGAAAGATATGATCTTAATCAATTATCTATTGAAGAAACTCGTGGTCTTGATAACCCGACAGAGGTAGTAAAGGTAAATTCTCTCTATAAATATGATAAAGCTGAAATCCCATTTACTAAATTTGCTAGACCATGCTTAGATGAGTTTGATAAATTTATGGCTAAGCAAGAAGATTTTAATGCTTATTTTGGTAGACAATTGAAATACAATTCAAATATGCTTGAACACTTGGGTGATTATATGGCTAATGTTAAAGGTGAACTTAAACTTATTAGTAAACATGCTTCTATGGTTACCACTCAAGTAGAACAAGTACTTAAAGCTCAAAATGATTTGCTCAATGAATTGAATAGTAAGAATAATGATAATGCTGTTAGAGTTATGACTAGAGGTGGTAAAATGACTCAGGAACTTTTGTATCCCGAAGGCCACCCTAAGAGAATTGAGCAAGATTCTCAGAGAAATAATGTAGATGCACCTAGTCCTTCTAAAAAGAAGAAAAAGAAAAATGATAGGACTTTGCATGCTTCTAGTAAACCTATTACTGAAACACCTGAGAATCCAAATGATATTTCTATTTCTGATGATGAAACACAATCTGGTAATGAACCTGAAACTAGTGATAATGTTAATAATAATGTTCATGATGATGCTCAACCTAGTAATGATAATGATATAGAAATTGAACCCGCGGTTGATCTTGATAACCCACAATCAAAGAATCAACGTTATGATAAGAAAGACTTTGTTGCTAGGAAACATGGTAAAGAAAGAGAACCTTGGGTTCAGAAACCCATGCCTTTTCCTCCCAAACCATCCAAGAAAAGGATGATGAGGATTTTGAGCGATTTGCTGAAATGATTAGACCTATCTTTTTGCGTATGCGATTAACTGATATGCTCAAAATGAATCCTTATGCTAAGTATATGAAAGATATTGTTACAAATAAAAGAAAGATACCAGAAGCTGAAATTTCCACCATGCTTGCTAATTGTATTTTTGAGGGTGGAATACCTAAGAAACTAGGAGATCTCGGTGTACGAACTATACCATGCTCCATTAAAAGAAATTATGTTAAAACTGCTTTATGTGATCTTGGAGCCGGTGTTAGTGTTATGCCTCTCTCTTTATATCGTAGACTTGATTTGAATAAGTTGACACCTACTGAAATATCTTTGCAAATGGCTAATAAATCAACTGCTATACCTGTCGGTATTTGTGAGGATGTGCCTGTTGTAGTTGCAAACGTTACTATTTTAACGGACTTGGTTATTCTTGATATTCCCGAGGATGATAGTATGTCTATTATTCTTGGAAGACCCTTTTTGAATACTGCAGGGGCTGTTATTGATTGCACTAAAGGCAATGTCACTTTTCATGTTAATGGTAATGAGCATACGGTATACTTTCCGAGGAAACAACCTCAAGTCCACACTATCAATTCTATTGGAAAAATTCCATCGATTATATTTGGAGGTTTTGAATTTCCTCTTCCTACTGTCAAGAAGAAATATGATATTCTTATTATTGGGGATGTGCATATCCCCGTTGAGGTAACATAGTGTTATTCGAAATTTCTCTAGTTCCATGTTATTCGGAATAAGTTTGTTAACAAAACTTGATCAACCTTGTTAGTGGATTCCTTTTGATGAGCATGACATGGATGAAACTAGAAGGCACAACCTTTTGTACCCCACTTTTACTTTTTGTTATTTATATTAAATAAAATAAAAATAAATATTTTTTCTGTCTGTTATCTGATTATCCATGCAATATAAAAACACCCAGAAAATAAAAGTTCTCCAAATGCCCTGAAATTTAAATATGATTTTTTTCTAGAATATTTGAGAATATTGGGCACTGAGAACACAGCAGGGGGTCATCCACCTGGCCACGGGGGTGGAGGGTGTGCCCTACTCCCCTGGGCGCGCCCCCTGCCTCATGGGCCCACGGTGGACCTCCTCCCATTATCCTTTCACCCACACACTCATTCTTCCTCCCACAAACACGAACAACCAGTTCAAACCCGAGTCCAAGCGAGTTTTGCTGTCATTTTTGATCTCCTTGCTCAAAGCACCTCTCACAAAACCGGTTGGGTAGATTGTTCCTTGGTATGTGACTCCTCCATTGGTCCAATTAGTTTTTGTTCTAGTGCTTTATTCATTGCAAATTTGTGCTGCCTAGGTGACCATGTTCTTGAGCTTGCATGTCAAATTTATATGGTTCCAAGTAATTTTGATGCATGATATAGGCTTTAGGCACTTGTAGGTGTAGTTGCTATCAATATTATTGAGTTTGGTTTACTTTTATTTTGAAGTTACTAAAAAAATTCAGAATTTTTTAGAGGAAGAAATATGCTTAGGAAAATGTTCCATGGTGGTTCTTCAAGAAAGCAAGGACCCAGGCTTGCAATGCGTGATGCTGATAAAGAGCCACCAAGAGACGCTCCAGTGCGTCCTTGCGAATGGCCTTCTGAGAACTTTATGGATCGAGCGGGAATTAAGGAAGAATTTAACGCATATTTGCGTAACGCTGATCTTGTGAGCTTCGAGGAAGAGAAGTGCAGCCAGTATCACAATCTCACTAGTTCCTTTGTGAGGAGGTTTGAATTTTCATCTTCACGTAATTCTCCAACTGTCCTGTTTGATCTTTATGAAAATTCTTACACTATGGACTTAGAGGATTTTACCACTGCTTGCAAACTTCCACAATGGGGTAGTATCAGGGATCCTCGCAAATCTGAATTTAGAGATTTTCTTGCTAGTATAACTGTCAGGGAATCTAGAGATATAACACAAGCTACCATAGGGAGCATTCACTTTCCTGCTATACATTATTTTGCTCTCTTCATAGGTAGATGCATTAATGGTAAATATGAAGCATGTCATATGTGTGTTCCTGACCTCAGTATTCTTAGGAGTGCTGTGTTAGGAGACAAATCTTATAATTTGGGAGCCATTGTTGCACATAGGTTGCATCTTAATAGATTTAATGGAGATTTCTTTGGTGGAATTTATGCAACCCGCATAGCTAATTTTCCTGGTGTAGCCATACGCGAAGATGATATTGAATTACCCCCTGCTTACTTAGACTTTAATGCTATGGTTCACCACCAGTTTGTTGATAGGAATGAATCACCTCTCTAGTATCGACTAATCTTTGATAGACGGCGTGATGTCTGTATTACTCTCCCTGCTCCTGCCTTCTTTGATTATCAGGCAAAAGGAAGATATATTATTACCAGAGAGGAGGGAGATGAGTACGAGAGGAGGGCTGAGGCCGCTCGTCACCACGCTGCAGCTCAGGAGGCGATAGCCGCTGCATTGCAGTATGACCCCAACTATTATTATGGATATCCGCCAAGCCAGCCGTGGCCATAGACCAACTTAGGCCAAAAGCCTAAGCTTGGGGGAGTACGTATTTCCCATCGACATTACATTTATGTTCACACACTCATTGCTAGATGTCGGTGCTCATACTTTTTCATTGTATCATCCATGCTAGTTTATTTCCTTTTTATGCTTTCTTCTTGTGTGTTTAATAAACCTTAAGAAAAACCAAAAAAATAGTTGTAGCTTTTAATTAGTTTACTTTCCATGCTTGTAGTAGTAACTAAAAAGAAAACCCGAAAATATTTCCTGTTCTTATTTTGCTTGTTGGGAGCTTTCCTGTGTAAATAGTTTTATTTCTTTTCTTTCCTTTGGGGGTCGATAGGAGAAGACCATGATTAAATTGTTGAAGTGGCTATTATATGCATAATTGTTGATCTGACAAAATAGCCCATATTGCCTTGTCTTCTCCTGTTCATTGAATTCTTGCAGATTCCAGCTTAGTCCAATGCACGTGCACAATTATTATTATTCACATCGTTCGGTCGTGCAAGTGAAAGGCAATTATGACGATATATGATGGACTGACTGAGATGAGAAAGGCTGGTATGAACTCGACCTCTTTTGTTTTTGTAAATATGATTAGTTCATCGTTCCTGATTCGGCCTATTATGAATAAACATGTTTGCAATGACAACTAGAGATCATAGTTCTTGTGCCATGCTTGATTAGCTATGAGTTATAATGGTTTACCTTGCGTGCCAACATGCTATTGAAATGGTTATGATGTGGTATGATAGGGTGGTATCCTCCTCTGAATGATTTAAGTGACTTGACTTAGCACATGTTCACGCATGTAGTTGAAACAAAATCAACATAGCATTCACGATATTTATGTTCATGGTGGATCATATCCTACGCATGCTTGCATTCGGTGTTGATTAATTTTAATGCATGTTCATGACTGTTGTCGCTCTCTAGCTGGTCGCTTCCCAGTCCTTTGCCAGCCTTCACCTGTACTAAGCGGGAATACTGCTTGTGCATCAAATCCCTTAAACCCCAAAGTTATTCCACATGAGTCCACTATACCTACCTATATATGGTATCTACCTGCCATTCCAAGTAAATTTGTATGTGCCAAACTCTAAACCTTCAAATGAAATTCTGTTTTGTATGCTCGAATAGCTCATGTATCAACTAGGGTTGTCTGTATCTTCCATGTTAGGCGGGTTATTCTCAAGAGGAGTGGACTCCGCTCCTCACTCACGAGAAAGTGGCTGGTCACCGGGTTGCCCAGTCCCATGCTTTATGCAAACTAAATCAAAATAATTGCAAACAAAACTCCCACTGGGACTCTTGTTAGTTGGAGGCACTTGTTGTTTCGAGCAAGCCATGGATTGATGCTTGTTGGTGGAAGGGGGGGTATAAACTTTACCATTCTGATTGGGAACCGCCTATAATGTGTGAAGCATGGAAGATATCTCCATCTCTTGGTTGTTATGTTGACAACGAAAGTATACCACTCAAAATATTATTCACCTCTATTTGAAAACCGAGCTCTGGCACCTCTACAACTCCCTGCTTCCCTCTGCGAAGGGCCTATCTATTTACTTTTATGTCGATTCATCATCCTCTTATTAAAAAGCACCAGTTGGAGAGCACTGATGTCATTTTCATTCATTATTGTTAGTTTACACTGGGTATGACTTGACTGGATCTCTTTTACCATGAATTACAATGTCTAGTTGGTCCTTGATCTTTAAAGGTGCTCTGCATTTATGTTTTGCGGTCTCAGAAAGGGCTAGAGAGATACCATCTTGTTATATCATATTATGATTGTTTTGAGAAAGTGTTGTCATCCGAGATTTATTATTATTGCTCGCTAGTTGATTATGCCATTGATATGAATAAACTTGAGACCTAAGCGTCATTGCGAATGTGGTTAGTTATAACCTTTGCTTAAAACTTGAATGCTGGCTTTACATATTTACAACAACAAGAGCAAACAGAGTTTGTAAAAGTTTTTCTTTATCACTTTCAGTTTGTCAACTGAATTGCTTGAGGACAAGCAAATGTTTAAGCTTGGGGGAGTTGATACGTCTCCATCGTATCTACTTTTCCAAACACTTTTGCCCTTGTTTTGGACTCTAACTTGCATGATTTGAATGGAACTAACCCGGACTGACGCTGTTTTCAGCAGAATTACCATGATGTTATTTATGTGCAGAAACAAAAGTTCTCCGAATGACCTGAAACTTCACGGAGCAACTTTTTGGAAAATATAAAAAATACCTGCAAAAGATGAAGGCCAGGGGGCCCACCACCTATCCACGAGGGTGGGGGGCACACCTGCCCCCTAGGGTGCTTCCCGCTACCTCGTGGGCCCCCTGGAGCTCCTCCGACTCCAACTCCAACTCTATATGTTTTGTTTCGGGGAGAAAAAAATTAGAGGGAAGGATTCATCGCGTTTTATGATACGGAGCCGCCGCTAAGCCCAAAAACCTCTTGGGAGAGCTGATCTGGAGTCCGTTCGGGGCTCCGGAGAGGGGAATCCGTCGCCATCGTCATCATCAACCATCCTCCATCACCAATTTCATGATGCTCACCGCTGTGCGTGAGTAATTCCATCGTAGGCTTGCTGGACGGTGATGGGTTGGATGGGATCTATCATGTAATCGAGTTAGTTTTGTTAGGGTTTGATCTCTAGTATCCACTATGTTCTGAGATTGATGTTGCTATGACTTTGCTATGCTTAATGCTTGTCACTAGGGCCCGAGTGCCATGATTTCAGATCTGAACCTATTATGTTTTCATCAATATATGAGAGTTCTTGATCCTATCTTGCAAGTCTATAGTCACCTATTATGTGTTATGATCCGTTAACCCCGAAGTGACAATAATTGGCATAATTACCGGTGATGATTGTAGTTTGAGGAGTTCATGTATTCACTATGTGTTAATGCTTTGTTCTGGTACTCTATTAAAAGGAGGCCTTAATATCCCTTAGTTTCCGTAAGGACCCCGCTGCCACGGGAGGGTAGGACAAAAGATGTCATGCAAGTTCTTTTCCATAAGCACGCATGACTATATTCGGAATACATGCCTACATTACATCAATGAACTGGAGCTAGTTCTGTGTCACCCTAGGTTATGATTGTTACATGATGAACCGCATCCGGCATAATTCTCTATCACTGATCCATTGCCTAGGAGCTTTCCATATATTGTTCTTCGCTTATTTACTTTTCCGTTGCTATTACTATCATCCCTACAAAATACCAAAAACATTAATTTTGCTGTCATTAGCTTTTTGTACCGTTACCACTATCATATTACTTTGCTACTAAACAGTTTGCTGCAGATATTAAGTTTCCAAGTGTGGTTGAATTGACAACTCATCTGCTAATACTTGAGAGTATTCTTTGGCTCCCCTTGTGTCGAATCGATAAATTTGGGTTGAATACTCTACCCTCGAAAACTGTTGCGATCCCCTATCACTACAAAAAAACGACACATCCGTGACATTTTGGGTCGAACGAATTTTTTTTCTGTTATACATATGACACTTCTATGACGATAATTGTGACAAAACCCGGTATCATCATTGATGTGGTGGGCTCCTACTTCTATGACAAAAAATCATGACAGAAAATGGGCTTTTCGTCCTGGGCGGGCCGGAGACGTAGCTGCATGACATTCTTTGGGCCGTCCATGACGGAAAAAATCGTGGTAGAAGCGAGGGGAGGAAAATTTCGAGGAGTTCCAGGTTACGGTGGGAGGTCGGGGGCCGAGCGATGCGCGTTTCTCTCGTACACATACGCGCGTGTGTGCAATGCGTTGGCTCTAACTGAACCCGAGCGAGGCGTTGGGCTCTAACTGAACCCGAGCGATTGCACTGCAGGCTACGCGTTACTGAACCCGAGCGATCGATCGATGGCTGTTAACTGAACCCGATCGAGTGATTCCTTCGCTACTGTTGCTAACTGAAGCCGATCGATGCTGCCTCTGGATGAACAGTGAGCGTTGCGGGGGGGTGGATGAACAGTTCCCGGTGGGGGTGGATGAACAGGACCCCGTGGTGTTGCCTCTGGATGAACAGGAACCCGATCGATCGAGCCGGTTGGGGCTGGATGAACAGGACCACCCCGTGGAGGGCAGGATGAGCAGTAGATGGTGGAGGGAAGGATGAACAGTAGCCCGTGGAGGGGTGGTTGAAGAGGAGCCCGTGGAGTGGGCTGGTTGAACAGTAGCCGGTGGAGTAGCGCGCGGTGGAGGCTGGATGAACAGTCGCAGGTGGAGGCTGGAGGAGGTCGACGGTGGATGAACAGTAGCTCGTGGAGGCTGGAGGGGGTCGATGGTGGAGATGAACAGTATCCCGTGGAGTCCCGTTTTGCGGTACGCCACACCCCTCCCGATGAACAGGACCCCCGTTTCGACCGTAGCGCTCCAACACAAGTCCGTTTCCTCCGTTTTGCGGTATGCCACACCCCTCCCGATCAACAGGACCCCTGTTTCGACCGTAGGAGGTCCGTTTCCTCCGTTTTGCGGTACGCCAGACCCCTCCCGATCAACAGGACCATGTTCCGAACGTAGGAGGTCCATTTCCTCCGTTGTGCGGTACGCCAGGCTTCGTTTCCATCGCATGTTCCGTCCAAGCCCTCCCGATGAACACGACCACGCATTCCGTTCCAACCCAGCTGGTTGGCTCCCACGCGTTCTGTTGCCTCCCCATGAACACGACGCATTCCGTTGCCTCCCCATGAACACGACGTATTCCGTTGCCTCCCCATGAACACGACGACGACACTGTTTCTTCGTTCTGACCCAGCCATGTCAACGAGCCCTCGCCGTACGTATGAGCGAGTAGGCGTTCGAGACCCCGCCCGTATGTACACATACGTGGCCGTATTTTCTTTCTTGCACCCGGGCCGCCTCTACTACGACACGGGCGTGCCTCTACATCCACCAGTATATATGTACGTACACATTCGCGACCAGAATGACAATGCTACGTACGCTTCAACCATGTGGGACCTGACTGCCAGTCACTTCCCTGCGTGCGAAGATGTAGCTGGTGGGTCCCAGGAGTCAGGGGGGCGAAATACGGTGGCCCGTCCGGTGGGTCCCCGCTGTCAGGTGGAGGTATAATTATTTTGCACGTAATAAGGAGGCACTTCCTTGCTGCGGTCATGGACCCAGCTATCAGCCTCTCCACGTACAGTCCATGTCCGATGGAAGCCATTCCTTGACCACGTTGACCACACCACACCGAGAGCACCAGGAAGGTGGACGACGGCGAGGCCTGCGAAGGGGATGACGCGGAGCCGGGGAAGACGCGGCAGTGGATGCGCACGCGTAGAGGAGTACGAGGGCACTGGTTCGCTGCGGTGTGAGGCTGCCATCGCCGTAGAGTAACAGGGGGTGTGGGTGAGTAGAGGGATGGCCTGGCCAGCGGTGGGAGTAGTAGGGTGTGGTGAGGCCTCCGCCGCATCGTAGCCGGCCACGGGAGGCAGGAGCATGAGGCAGGACCGGCTCTGGTTTGGGCGGCTGGAGCAAGAAGACCAGAGGTTGAAGAAGCACTACGACCGTTGGATGGACATCGTACGGTCACTGGAGCTAGAATCGTGCATATTGACTAAGTTGACAAAGCCCTCCGTCCCCGTCAACTTAGTAGGCCCACAAGTCAGCCTGCCACTATACTGGGTCCCAGCTAACAGGGGGAGTATTCATTTTTTTGTGCGTAATAAGGAGGCACTTCCTTGCGTGCGAAGATATAGCTGGTGGGTCCGAGCTGTCAGCGGCGGTAACTTTTTTTCGTGAAATACAGAGGCCCTTTCGGTGGGTCCTTGATGTCAGGTGGAGGAATCATTATTTCGCGTGTAATAAGGAGGCATTTCCTTGCATGCGGCCGTGGACCCAGCTGTCGGCCTCTCCACGTACAGTCCACTTCAGATGCATGTCGGTCGTTGACCACGTTGACCAGGCCGCGCCGAGAGCACCAGGGCGGTGGACGACGGCGAGGCCTAGGAAGGGAACGACACGGAGGCAGGGAAGACTCGGCAGTTGTTTCCCATGCAGAGGGGAGTACGACTGTACGAGGGTTTACTTGTTCGTCTGCCGTCGCCGGAGAATAACAGCAGGTGTGGGTGAGTAGAGGGATGGCTAGGCCAGCGATGGGAGTACGGTGGGGCGGTGAGGCCTACGCGGCAGCACAGCCGGCCGCGGGGAGGAGGGAGCACGCAGTTCCGCCAGCGCTTGTTTGAGCGGCTGGAGCAGGAAGAGCAAAGATTGAAGAAGCACGACGGCCGTTGGATGGACATCCAACAGTCACTGCTTGTGCGTCAACCTTTTTTAGAAAGCCTCAAATCTTTGGAAAACAGCAAACAGCCCATCTGCCATTATTTCTAATAATTTTCAGCCCATTTGCTAATTCTTAAGGTTTTTTTTGGAGCCCATATTCTTTTTGTTAGCATTACAGCCCAAATTGTGGCCACGGTTAAAAAATTATACGAAATTTTGCATATTTTGGTGCGGTCCGAACTGTTTTTAATCCCGAAATTTTGACTCACAATCAAACTAATTTTAAAAATAAATTTAAATCAATATAAAATCCGACAAATTCTCCACGCATAAAAATTAATGTAATTTAAAATCTTGAAATGGAAAAAAAAAATATTTGAAACTAATTGCCGGTTTGATGTGTTTTAAAAATGTACAGCCCATTTCTCATTACTGATGGGCCATTTTCTCGGCCAGCCGAATGAAAGCTCTCCTCGTCTTGAAAGATTTGCAGCCCAACAGCCCTGACAAAGTGACTTACTTGGCAAGTGACAAAAAAACTGGGCTATGGCCGTGGACCCAGCTGTCAGCCTCTCCACGTACAATACTCTTCCGATGGAAGTCGTTCCTTGACCACGTTGACCATGCCGCGCGGAGAGCACCACGGCGGTGGACGATGGCGAGGCCTAGGAAGGGGACGACGCGGAGCCGGGGAAGACGTGGCAGTGGAAGCCCGCGCGGAGAGGAGTACAAGGGTTCACTGGTTCGGCTGCGGTGTGAGGCTGTCGTCGCCGCAGGGCCTGGCCAGCGGTGGGAATAGTAGGGGGCGGTGAGGCCTCTGCGGAAGCACAGCCGGCCACGGGAGGCAGGAGCATGCGGCACGACCGGCGCTGCTTTGGGCGGCTGGAGCAAGAAGACCAGAGGTTGAAGAAGCACTACGGCTGTTGGATGGACATCGTATGGTCACTAGAGCTACAATCGTTCATATTGACTAAGTTGACAAAGCCCTCCGTCCCCGTCAACTTTGTTGGCCCACAAGTCATCCTCCCACTATGGTGGGTCCCAGCTAGCAGGGGGTATTCATTTTTTTGTGCGTAATAAGGAGGCATTTCCTTGCGTGCGAAGATATAGCTGGTGGGTCCGACATGTCAGCGGGGGGGACGTTTTTTCGCGAAATACAGAGGCCCTTCCGGTGGGTCCCAGCTGTCAGGTGGAGGAATCATTATTTTGTGTGTACAGTCCATGGCCGATGGATGGTGCGTTGACCAAGTGGACCAGGCCGCGCTGAGAGCACCATGGCGGTGGACGACGGTGAGGCCTAGGAAGGGAACGATACGGAGCCGGGGAAGACTCGGCAATGGTTGCCCACGCGGTGGGGAGTACGAGGGTTTACTGGTCCGGCTGCCGTCGCCGGAAAATAACAGGAGGTGTGGGTGAGTAGAGGAATGGCCTGGCCAGCAATGAAGTAGGGTGGGGCGGTGCGGCCTATGAGGCAGCACAGCCGGCCACGGGAGGCGGGAGCAGGCAGTCCCACCGGAGCTGGTTTGGGCGGCTGGAGCAAGAAGATCAGATATTGAAGAAGCAGCACGGCCGTTGGATTAACATCCAACGGTCACTGCTGCTAGAATCATTTGTGGACTAAGTTGACAAAGCCAAAGTACACGTCAACCTAGTAGACCCACAAGTCAGCCTCCAAATCTGTCCCAAACAGCATACAACCCGAAATTTCTAGCCAGATTCAAATTAATTTTAAATCTAAATATACCTTAATTTAAATTCAATGAAATTTTACCCGCACAAAAACAATGAAATTTAAAATATCAAAATCCGAAAGAAAACAGTATTTTGGAACTAATTGTCTGTTTGCTGTATTTTTTCATTTTACAGCCCATTTATTATTACTTATAGCCCATTTCTTATTACTTATAGCCCATTTTCTGGGCAAAATGCATCCCTCCTCGTCTTGAAAGATTTCCGGCCCAGCAGGGCGTAGAAAAGCAAGTAGGCCTACGTTGGTTATTCTGCAAAAAACAAAATAGCTGGCTAGCAATTTTCAGAAAGGAAAAAAACAAACTGGGTTGGCCATGTGCTAAACATATGAAATAAAAGCCTGGGCTAGACGGGCCACGGGTCCCGCACAACCCAGTTGATACCCTTCTCCCTCCTGAAAAAAACAAAATTACTGCGCGCGCTGTTGGGTCCCTACTGTCTTCCTCACCATGTACAGTCATCTCCTTATTCCTCTCGGTTGTTGACCATGTTGACAACACCGAAGGGCGGCAACATGGTGCGTGAACCAAGGCGGAGGCTGATGGTGAGGCCTCGGACGGGAACGAACAGGAGCCGGGGCAGATCACAGCCAGCCGTGGGAGGCGGGAGCAGGCGGTCCCGCCGGCGCTGGTTTGGCTTTGGCGGCTCGAGGAAGAAGAGACTGAAGAAACATGACAGACGTTGAATGCCAATCCAACGGTCAAGTTGGCACAATTGTTTTGTTGACTAAGTGGACACCAAGTAGCATACTTTTTTTATATATAGGAAGAAAACTGCGAGGAAAATGCGTTCGTCTGCCGTCCTACTCATAGGGAACGTTCGCCACATAAGTGACTAGCACCCTTGGTTTTCAACCGAGAGGTCTTGGGTTTGAGTCCCAGGAACTCTCAATTTTGTCCTCCTTCCTTCCTCGCAAAAAAGGGAAAGAAAATAAAGACTTGGGAAGGCGTACAGAACAAGCTAGTGTACCAGTAATGAGACGTTGCCGAGTTTTAGAAAAAAAGAAAGACGTGCTCCTGTAGCTGGTTCGAATCCAAACCTAGACTATGACTATATATGGCGCTATGCTACTCTGCAAGTAATGAAACTGACATATCCAACGTTCGCTTCTCCTCTTCTCTACTTACTCTGCCTAGCATCAGAAGCTCTGGCCGCAGCAACCATGTCCGCTGGCTGCTCGTCCACCTGCTCTTTAGCAGGCAACAACCAGATATGCGCCAAGTCGCAACCCATACCATCGCCTGTGGGTCTCATCACACCCTCGCCGGCACGCGCACCGCAGCCGATTGATCATCGCAACCCACTGCCGTTGGTGTGGTGCCACTGCTGCAAATCACGCAGAGTCATTTGTCACATCTCAACCACAATCTGCAACCCTGGCCGAGTCTTCTACAAATGCCCGAATCATGGGCTAATAATATGTTTAAGTGTTGTTCTGCTGCTTTCAGTTGCTGATTTTTTTAATAGTTTGGTTGATGATCTACCAATTTGATTCGTGCAGAAAAGAGAAGATTCATGTGATTTGTATTTCTGGAAAGTTGCTGATGTGGGGGAATGCAACTACGCTAATTATTTGGTTAGCCGAAGAATCCCAATACCAGCAGGTTGGGGTGTTGGACAAGTAACCGAAGGAATGGCAGAAGAGGAAGATGCAGAGCAGAAGCTTAAAGATGCAGTTCCTCTGATCATGGCCAAGCAACAGCTGCTGAACGACCTTGACAACAACGAGGAGATGAAAGAGCTTGTGAAGATAATGGGCAAAATTGATGTGCTCTGTAGGATGATTGTCTCTTTATTTGCAGTGTATGTAGCACTCGTGATGTATTCAGTAGCTACGACATGAGCACTTTGCTGAAACTAGTAATGAATGAAACCTGTGTAGCAGGCTGGACGTAGTGTTGTGAACATATAATGATTTCTATTAACGGAAATTAGGGGTATCCCCTTTTGCTCATATAATT
Organism: Triticum aestivum; assembly: GCF_018294505.1. Taxonomy (NCBI): domain Eukaryota; kingdom Viridiplantae; phylum Streptophyta; class Magnoliopsida; order Poales; family Poaceae; genus Triticum; species Triticum aestivum. The sequence continues at coordinate 543,053,290 of NC_057812.1, read as the reverse complement.
AAATAAAAAGCAGAGGCCCTGTCGGGTCAGCTTTGTTCTCATTCGAAGACGTTGAGCAAATTGCAGTCCAACAGCAAACTATGTCATCAAATTCAAGTTTCACGGCCAAATATGAGTACAACTAAACAACAATATCATCAGTTTTAGTTGTCATACAATCACCAAACACAAAATCAGCATACATAACAAGTGATGTTCTCATAGCAAAATACTAAACAACATGTTCATTAGGTTTCAGTTGTCATAGCAAAACAATTTCACATAGTAGATAAAAAAACGTCTTCTGACAGGCAAATACGACAAAAGCAGTGTAATCATCATCCGCAGCAGCAGCGTCAACATCCTCGCCATGTGTATCAGTCTAAATCGTAATTCCCCACGGTGTCATCTTCTTCTTCGTCCTCGAACGTTGGCTTCTTCTTGATCAACTCTTGTATGTCCACAGCACGATAGGAAATCTTTTCGCCGGCGTCATTGACGTGATGGTTCTCAAAGATATTAGGAACATCTGTGTTATCTTGTACATCAGGAGCAGTGTAAGCATCATCTTGTTGTGCAACTTCATTAAACGAATTCCTCTGCTCAAACCTTTGCAATACTCTCCAGTCATCGCTACGTGCAAATGTGTCTATCAAGAAAAATATCTGTGTTGCTTGATTTGCCAAAATAAAAGTCTTGTTGGTCTGGTACGCCGCCTTAACATTGATGGATTTGAAATAATCATCAGCTCTGGGTTTTGCGATCCTGGAAAACAGGTTATACCAACGACAGCACAACAGAACCACACACCGATGATCCTCGAAACTGGAGATATACTACAACTGAATAATGTCTGTTATGTTAGCATACATTTCAGTTGTCTCTTTGTCATACGTATCCGTGCTCATGATGGCACTGTTTTGTGTGTTCCTGCCTTCGTCTCGTGTAAGGGTGTTGTAGCGCACATCTCCAACAACGCAAGATTCATAATGTCTTACCCGAGTATCAGGACCCATTGCTAGTGAGTAAAGGGCATCATCAACTGCCTGCCCATCCTCCCGCATCTTCTTAACCTATGGTTAGAAAATAGACAAGCTGATCATCTTATGTACTCAATATATTAAAAAACTAACAGTGCACTTCAAAAGCTTACATGGTTCTTGAACCATTTCACAAATCCTGCCATAACCAGTTTGTCAATGTTTCTTGGATTTTGCGGTAGTAACTCCTCTTTGTAGATGTTGCACAACATAGTGATCGCGTCAAACATCTAAATATATAAGAATGTGCTGCAAGTTTAGTAGATTACGATGTATAAGCTGCAGTACTGCACTTACTTGATATAAGGTAGTATCTCCGGATAGTTATTCAACACATACCAAACCATATTGTCCAAATCTTTAGGTTTGTCCTCTTGTCGACTCTTCCCTGTAACTCAAACAGAATAATCGAAAACATTGAGCCCGGGATTGTCTTCACCCACCTCTTTGCTAAGCTGATCAGCTGTTTCAATGTATTTTGAGTAGAATGTCAACGCTTCTGTAGCAATGTAGGCCTCTGCAATGGAACCCTCGGGTCTAGCTCTATTCCTAACATAGCCCTTGAAAGTGCCTAGCCGCCTTTCAATAGGGTACATCCAGCCATACTGTACTGGACCTCTAAGTAGTGCCTCATCATGTAGATGAACAGCCAAATGCACCATCACATCAAAGAAGGCTGGAGGATATATCTTCTCAAGGTCGCATAGGATAGTTGGTATCTTGTCTCTAAGACGCTCCAAAGCATCTATCCTGATATTCCTACTGCAGAGTTCCCAGAAGAATTGTCCCAACTCTGCAACTGCTCTGTATAAGTCAGGGCGGCCCAATCCTCTAAGGATAACAGGTAAAACCCTTTGAAGTAGGACGTGGCAGTCATGAGTTTTCAACCCTTGTACCTTGTTTCCATCTGCACTGACTCTCCTTTCAGGGTTGGAAGCAAATCCATGTGGGAATCTCAGACGTGACAGGACCTCGCAGAATTCTTTTCTTTTTACCTTGTCCAAGATGTACACAGCTGGTGCCATATCCCGTGGTTTACCTTCATCTTGCACCTGCAAATCCTTTCTGATACCCAGGTGTGTCAAATCAATCCTAGATTTTAAGGTATATTTCGTCTTGCCTTCAATATTAAGAAGTGTGCCAATAATGTTGTCACATATATTTTTCTCGATGTGCATCACATCAAGATTATGCCTTAGATCCAAATCTTTCCAATACTCCAAGTCCCACAAAGTGGACCTGCGGGTAAACAATAATCTCTCTTCTACCCTGCCATGCTTCCTTTTCCCGCTACCATTACCAGGATGGTTTCTTGGTGTAATATGCCTAACCTTCTCTAATTCCACTTGCAACTCATTGGCGGTGAGCCTCTTTGGCGCATCATGGTTTTCATGCTTTGCATTGAACACATTTCTTCGGTATTTTCTAGGATGCGGCTTGTCCTTGGCAAGGAAACGGCGGTGTCCAATGTAACAGATCTTGCTAAGTATTGCGTATGACAGTGGATTCCTGTCACAGCGAACACATGCATTGTAACCATGTGTCGTTCGCCCTGACATAGTGCCCAAAGCTGGATAATCATGGATGCACCAAATTATAACAGCACGCAGAAAGAAATCAGCTCGTGGGCTGCTATATAGGTCTCGAGTGAGAAAACCCTTCCATAGATGTTGAAGTTCCTCCACAAGAGGCTCCATGAACAAACCAAAATCCTTTCCAGGACTTTTTGGACCTGGGATCAGCAAGGCCATCATGTAGTTTGATTCTTTGGTGCAGACATTTGGAGGCATGTTGTAAGGGATAACAAGCACTGGCCACATGCTATATGTGGCGCTCTGGTGGACAAATGGGTTAAATCCATCTGAAGCTAAGCCAAGTCTAATGTTTCTCGGGTGAGCAGCAAACTCTTTGTGTTTATCATTGAAGCTTTTCCACTCACTACCATGAGATGGATGGCTCATTACATTCTGATCTATGTACTCCTGGTTCCTAGAATGCCACAGTACATCCTCTCTTGTTTCAGCATCATGAAACAACCTCTGCAATCTTGGTGTAATTGGAAAATGTCTAAGAACATTATGAGGAATCCTCTTCACAGCATCACCATCTTTCCATCTTGATGATTTGCATTTTGGGCATTCACTTAAGTTGGCAAAATCCTTCCGGAACAGAACACAATTATTCTTACAAACATGGATCATATCAGATCCAATTCCAACTGCACGAAGGAAATTCTTCATTTTACTGTAGGTGTGTGGCAGCTCAGACGCATCTGGGAAAGATTCGCGGAAAGCAGCCAACATCGCATCGAATGATTTGTTGGTCATCCGCTCAGATGTCTTCACCTGAAGAAAGGTGACCATAGCTGAGAATACTGACAGCTTATTTCTTGGGGTGACAACAACGTTGCATTGTTCCAACATGCGGCCCCACCGTTTTTCTTCTGCAGGTGAAAGTTCACGGAATGCACGAGCATTTCGTAGCATTGTTTCAATGTTGGTCAAACTCACTGGCTCCGCCACCACCACCTCCTCCTCCTCTTCCACCTGAGCATCAGGCAGATCAAGATGGTGATCTGCTGCTTCCACGTAGTCAATAACATTGATGTTCACAGCTTCATCATGATGAACCCACCTAGTATATGTGACTGACATCCCATACAAGTGTAGATGATTTTGCACAGTTGACTGGGGGCTTGTAACTGAATTCATACAACTGCTACACGGGCAGAGCACATCTGATTTCGGACCACCGTACTCAGCTCTGATAAAGTTCATGAAGTTTTCAACCCCCTCGACATATGCAGCGGAGAATCTTTGAGCAGAAGTAATCCAAGTCCTGTCCATCTGTTAGACATACAAATTCTTCTAGTAGATATTACAGGAAAAACATATATGCTTTTTTATGAAGTCCAGAAAAAAATACCTACGTCGATGTCTAAAGCTATGGCAAGATATTTGGACGAGCAGATCTAAGTAACGAAATATATGTAAAGCTAATTCAGCAAACAGATTTGAGTGCCAAATTATGGCAGGCTGTATCAGCAGTCAATGAGGCCGAGCACACAGCCATCGAACTATCGAAGGCCATCGCGGCAACAAAGATCGAGTATAAAACGGTGTAGAGCTATTTCAGCTAACAGATTAGCTACTAGACCATGGCAATCTACGTCACAATAAATATATGGCAGGATATTTTAGCAACTAATCGGCCTTGGCATGCCATCTCAGCTAAGCAGATTGAGTGCAGAACAGGGCAAGGAAGCTTCTTAAGCAGAGCATATTGATAGTAAACTACTTCGGCAAACAGTGAGATTAACAGCGTCTATCAGCTAACATTCAGCGCTACACCGACATGAACGGAGCCTCAGTCTAGAATGCGCGTACCGTGGGAGAAGCTGACCGTCATGCGTCTCCACACAAACGTCGCCAGCGGTGGCGGCACTGACCGCCGTGCGCCTCCACAAGAACGTACCTAGAGGTGGCGGCGCGGCTAGAGGACGGCAGTCTACGAGAGCGTACTGTAGGAGCGAGAGGATCGTCGAACCGCGGCACCAACGTATCGGCGTGGCGGCGAGGGCGGCTTTGGCGGAGCGAATGGAGTGGAGGGGGGCCGGGGGGAGGGGGTTTGGGGAATATTAGGCCTCCTTTGGTTTGGAGGAATTTCATAGAAATTCTAGAGGATAGGATTCTTATAGGATTTTTTTCCTTTAGAGCCCTTTGGTTCATAGGAATAGATTCCTATTCCTACATAGGATTGGTTCTATCCTCCACATTTCATAGGAAAATAAAAATGAGCCTAGATTCAATGGAAAAATTCCTTTGGTGTCAACCAAATGACATCTCGTTTCCTATTCCTACTAATAGGATTTGAGATACATGCCATCTCCTTTCCTACAAAATTCCTATTCCTACGATAATCCTATCCTATGAACCAAAAGAGGCCTTATTGGCTAGTTGGCCAAAGGGTGATTGAATCGGATTTGGGGGGAATTTTTGGGTGTGCGGGGGAGGATTTTCGCGCGGTGGGCGGGGGGAGTTTGGCGCATGGTCGGTTTCTCCGAGTGCAGTCCCACGTGTCAGTGAAGAGGCAAGCCGAAGCGCGTTCCGTTTGCGTGAGCCGTGTGCAGGACCGAACGTGTGTGGGGTGCAATGCGACCGCGACAGGAGTGCTGTGAGTGTACCGCATTTTTCCTTTTAAACTAGGTGCTTCGCCCCCTCAAAAAAAATATGTTACTTCGCGCGATCCATCGATACTACTATTAGTAATCCGGTAATCCCTTCTAAAACGGCGCGGCCGGGTCTTTTCCCGCGCGATATGCTGGGAGGTTGGCTTAGTTGGGTTTTTAGGACGAGTAATGCTACACCTACGTAATCCCAATTACGTAATTAACGTAATGTGAAATGTGTGAGCTGTTGATTGTAGATTGGGGGAGGGAGGGGCCCACCACCATGAAAATCAGGGGAGGAGAGAGAGAGGCAATTTACGTTAACCCTTTCATAGGTTCCCATAGATGTAGAAAGATGTGTCCGATCCTGCAATATAGGCCATCCGATCTATATCTAACGGATAGGAAGGAAACTATGACAATTTACCTGCACTCCTCTCCACATTTGCAGATAAGGCTTTCCCTCGTTCATCCTTTTCTCCCACAAGATCTTGATCTTCCGTGGAATGCACAGGCATCTTGCTAGTACTCCTACAATATGTATATTATTGTGAAGTTCGTATACATCGGCCGAGATTAATGCAAACACGACAGATTTTCATTACATTTTGAACTTTTATAGGACAAAAAAATAAAAGAAACCCGACCCTAAACCTATTCTACGGCGGCGACCAACGTCCTCCATCTGTGATCTCCATGTACGGGGGCGGGGTTCAAGACCCGTGAAGTGAAGGTGCGGTCTCCAGCGAGGAAAAGTAGAACACGGGAGACGGACCGGCCAGTTGGCACACCATGCCCTGCCGCCTCCCATGCCCTACTCATCCTCGGAGGAGTCCCCGACCTCGGCGGTGCCGGACGTTGGATGGCGGCAAGTAGGACGCGTGGCTGATGGTGCTCCTGTCGTCGGCCACCAGCGTGGCCATCGCTTGTGCAGCGACTTGAGCGAGGGCGGCGACCTCGAGCTCCATCCCCGAAGACAAGCTCTCCCGCAGAGCGTTCGTGCTTGCGGTCATGGCGGATGTGGTTCCAGGTAGGAGGACGATGCGCTATGGTGTGGAGGTTAGCTGGGCGTTGCCGCTTTAAGTAGCGCATTCCGGTGAGGCCAAGCGTCCGGGTGCGTCATTAAGTCACCGGAGTTGGTTCCGCGGGCACCGAGCCTCTTAATGACGACATACGAATGGACGGCATGAATGCGGGCAGCTGGCGCCGGATGGGAACGCACCGCACGACAGCGTGAGGGACGAGGGTTTTGGTGTGCTAGGGTAGTCAGCTGCGGTCATGGCAACGTTGGAGATGCCCTTTGCTCACATGCGATCCCCGCATGTCATTGGAAAAGCATGACGACCCGGCATGGTCTCAGGTCCAGAGGATGAGTTGGCCGCGCTACACCACTCTGCGGATGCGTCGCGGCGTCCCGTGCATCCTCGAAAAGCCAGGTGTTGGGGTGTGTTTGGATTGTGGCCAAAGTGCACCTTGCCAAAATTTTGGTCATGACCAAAAGATTGGGCTTTGTTCGGATGGTTGCCATTTTTTTGGCATGCCAATGAACTCTAGCCTACTCTAGTTCATTTTTCTTGCCAATGTCGGCCAAATCATGGGCAACCAATACCTCAACCAAAATTTTGGTCATGACCCAAAGATTTGTCTTTGTTTTGATGGTTGCCATTTCTTTGGCATGCCAATGAACTCTAGCCAACTCAAGTTCATTTTTATTTCCAATGTCGGCCAAATCATGGGCAACCAATACCGCAACCAAAATTTTGGCTACCCAATGCTTTGATGGGGCAACCTTGGGCACAAACCAAACATATCGTTGGTCGTGCCACGGCACTAACGCCACCCTCGGCAAACTGAAACCGACCGTGTCTAGCGACGATATGAGCGTGTCGCTCATCGCGGTCGCCGTGTCCAGAGGCGGTGCTGGAGCTGCGCCCCGTTGTTGGCCCCAACACCCACATGAACGGTTGTCGGTGGCGAGGAGGTCGTGGGCCAGCTCCTCCATTGGACTAGTCTGCACTACGTCGTCCCGACGGGTGTGCCCCACATGTCTGTTTCCCTGTTTTCCCGGCCATATTCGAGCATCAATGCTCCGTGTTGCGCATTAGGCCTTTCACTATGTAGGCCAAGCGAGACAACTTATTGTTTATTTGAGCCGTTCAAGTATAATCATGTGGCATTGAGGGAGTCCTGGATTAGGGGGTGTCTAGATGGCCGGACTATACCTTCAGCCGGACTCCTGGACTATCAAGATACAAGATTGAAGACTTCGTCCCCTGTCCGGAAAGGACTTTCCTTGGCGTGGAAGGCAAGCTTGGCGATACGGATATGCAGATCTCCTACCATTATAACCGACTTTGTGTAACCCTAACCCTCTCTGGTGTCTATATAAACCGGAGGGTTTTAGTCTGTAGGACAACATACAGAACAACAATCATACCATAGGCTAGCTTCTAGGGTTTAGCCTCTCTGATCTCATGGTAGATATACTCTTGTACTACCCATATCATCAATATTAATCAAGCAGGACGTAGGGTTTTACCTCCATCAAGAGGGCCCGAACCTGGGTAAAACTTCGTGTCCCTTGCCTCCTGTTACCATCCGGCCTAGACGCATAGTTCGGGACCCCCTACCCGAGATCTGCCGGTTTTGACACTGACATTGGTGCTTTCATTGAGAGTTCCTCTGTGTCATCGCCGCTAGGCTTGATGGCTCCTACGATCATCAATAGCGATGCAGTCCAGGGTGAGACCTTCCTCCCCGGATAGATCTTCGTCTTCGACGGCTTCGCACTGCAGGCCAATTCACTTGGCCATCTGGAGCAGATCGAAAGCTATGCCCCTGGCCGTCAGGTCAGATTTGGAAGTTTAAACTACACGGCTGACATCCGCGGGGACTTGATCCTCGACGGATTCGAGCCACTTCTGAGCGCGCCGCACTGCCACGACAAGCGTGATCTAGCCGCGCCGCCGAACAGTTTCCTGGAGGCCGCACCCGCATCGGCTTCGACCCTTAATTCGGAGCCAACTGCGCCGATCGAGGATGGGTGGTTGGACGCCGCCTCGGGGGCTGCGATCCTAATGGGGATCGAGCCAAACACCAGCCCCGCACTCCGCGAGACTCGTGACTCCAAGGAGCCAGACTCCTCTCCGGACTCCGAACCCTCCGCGCCCCTGCCGATCGAATCCGATGGGGCGCCGATCATGAAGTTTACTGCCGCGGACGTCTTTCAGCACTCGCCTTTCAGCGATATTCTGAAGACACTAAAGTCTCACTCTTTATCAGGAGAGCCCTGGCCGGACTACGGTCAGCAAGGTTGGAATACGGACGATGAAGAAATTCAAAGCCCACCTACCACCCACTTTGTAGCCACTGTCGACGATTTAACCGACATGCTCGACTTTGACTCCGAAGACATCAACGGTATGGACGCCGATGAAAGAGACAATGAAGAACCAGCGCCTATTGGGCCCGGGAAAGCCACCTTGTCATATGGCGTATACATGGTGGACGCACCAAAAGATGACAACGAAGAGCGGAAGGACGCACCGAAGGCTTGTTCCCTCGAGAAGCAGTCAAAGCAGCGATGCTAGCGCCGCCCCAAATCCCGCCTCGACAGAAATAACGATCACACAGACCCAGCGCTGGAGCAGGGCGAACCGCTGTAGGACAACGACAATCCGGATAATCAAGCCGAACAAACAAATTTTATCAAGGATAATAGTCCGGAAGACATAACGCCGGACAGACGCCCGGAGCAGCAGAATGCCCGTAAAAGGCTTGTTGCCACCGCGAGGAGTCTTAAAAGCATAAGCAAAGGCTCAAGGCTGCGCAAGACACACTCCAAATCAGATGGAGTAAAATACTCAACACAGCAGCGAGGTACGGCGACAATCGCCCCTCCAAGAGGTACCCAAAGCGGAAGCTGCTACCTGAATTCGATGAGGAGGCCTCAGACCCCCCACAACCAAATATCAAAGCAGCCACCTAGACGGATAGACGACCCCTCTACCAACACAGAGCGGCATACAACGCCACTGAAAATACAACACGCGACCCATGCGAGGGCTCGCACCCAAAGGACGGCGCAACAAGATCCATCTATGGACCATGCAAGCGCGCCCCAGCATACAATGCAACACAACAAACATCCGAACAACGCGGTACACCCAGCTACAGGGGTGCCGCACACCCCCTATGTTTCACCGATGAGGTGCTGGACCATGAATTTCCTGAGGGATTCAAACCCGTAAACATAGAGGCATACGACGGAACAACAGACCCTGGGGTCTGGATTGAGGACTACATCCTTCATATCCATATGGCTCGAGGAGATGATCTCCATGCCATTAAGTACTTACCCCTCAAACTCAAAGGGCCAGCTCGTCACTGGCTTAAAGGCCTCCCCGAAAGCTCCATTGGAAGTTGGGAAGAGCTCAAAGACGCCTTTCGGGCAAATTTTCAAGGGATTTATGTCCAACCTCCGGATGCGGACGATTTGAGTCATATAACTCAACAGCCCGGAGAGTCAGCCCGAAAGCTTTGGAACAGGTTTCTTACTAAAAAGAACCAGATTGTCGACTGTCCGGACGCCGAAGCCTTGGCGGCTTTTAAGCATAGCGTCCGTGACGAATGGCTCGCCAGACACCTCGGCCAAAATAAGCCGAGAACGATGGCCGCATTAACAAACCTCATGACCCGCTTTTGCGCGGGTGAGGATAGCTGGCTAGCCAGATGCAGCACCAGCGACCCCAGCACATCTGAAGTTAGAGATAGAAACGGGAAATCATGGCGCAACAGCAATAACAAACCCCGGAATAAAGAAGACAGCATGAAGGGCACGGCAGTAAACGCCGGATTCAAAAGCTCTCGGCCAGGTCAGCAAAAGCCGCCCGCACCAGGGATGAATTGTCCAGCCTCAACAAAATTCTGGACCAAGTATGTCAGATCCATAGTACCCCTGGTAAACCGGCTAATCATACCCACAGAGAATGTTGGGTCTTCAAGCAGTCCGGCAAGCTCAACGCCGTACACAAGGGGGAGGATACACCAAGTGAAGACGAGGATGAGCCTCCCAAGCAAGACACTGGGGAACAAAAGAAATTTCCACCAGAAGTCAAAACAGTAAATGTGTTACACGTGATCAAGGGAAAAAACAACGCGACACTCCCAGGAAAATATACCCAAGTGCCTATCACCGTGAAGTCCTGCCACTGGTCGTCTCAACCGATCACTTTCGACCATCGCGATTACTCAGCAAGCATCCGACACGCAGGATGGGCTGCCCTGGTATTAGACCTAGTAATTGGCGGATATCTCTTCACACGAGTCTTGATGGACGGTGGCAGTAGTCTAAACCTAATATATCAGGATACAATCTGCGGGATGGGGTTAGACCCAACAAAAATTCGACATAGCAATACTACCTTTAAAGGAGTAACGCCAGGCCCAGGGGCTCGTTGTACGGGCTCCCTCCCACTACAAGTTATATTCGGCTCCCCCGATAACTTCCATCACGAGCATTTAACCTTCCACATCGCTCCATTCCAAAGTGGCTATCAAGCACTGCTCGGACGTGAAGCTTTCGCTCGCTTTAATGCAATACCACACTATGCCTCCCTCACACTCAAGATGCCCGGTCCACGTGGCATCATTTCAGTGAAAGGAAATATCAAGCGATCTCTGTGTGCCGAAGAGAGTGCGGCTGCCTTGGCAGCCGCACACTAAAGGTGCCCGGACCAGCGAAAGCATCCAATAGGTCGTCAAGACCTCAGACACAACTAATCGAGTCCGGCGCCGCTATTTATACCGAATACATGGTCACACCCCTATTTGTCAATACAAGGGGCTCAACGCGCGCAGACGAGTGGCAATTTCTTCTCATCTTGAGTTATACATGGTTTCTTTAAAAACTATCTTTTTTGCACGACAACATTTTCACCTAAATTCCTCTCTTTTGCCGACGATCATCGTGCTACACCCGTCCAGGATACGGCACAACGGAGACACAGGCGCAGACGTGTAGCAGGGACCCGCCCCAAGGATTCTTTTTAGATTAAGACCCTGCGTAAACCTTTTTTACTGTCGCTTGTTGATACATATCCACTGTTGAGAAGGATGCTGACGTCTTGGCATGTGGCCACGCCAGAACAATGCACATACCTGGACACAAGGGGCTTCTTACAAAGGCCATTATTTAGGCCTGGTTTATACCACAAAGACCGAATACCTTAGGGAGTGTTCGGCGTCGTGAGTTTGGCCCTATATGCATCAGCTCCAAATCATTGTCTGTGGTCAAATGTTGGGTTTGCCCAGCTCCTGTGTTTTGGTGCCTTACGTTCCGCTTTACCGGCTAAGGTAGCACCAGGAGAACTACTGCGATTGTGCCCTGGTTCATCCGGACGAGCACCTTAGTAGAGAAAGCCGAAAACTGACTGTCATGATATAGCGTGAGACTGGTCAACCACTCGATGACCTGTTGGAATGTTAGAATTCCTCCGCCTTAACGAAGGGCCGTTTTCCGGCTAGGCATGTATGCACCCCGGGATCGGGAGAGTGCGGAGCCACCAGGGGCTATCTAGTAGCCTCACTGTCAAACTCCTATGGCTAAGTGAAAGTGTTAAAGCATTATAGTCCGGTTGCCTCGCTCGCTCTGCTATCACCTCCTTAATAGGACCAAGACGTTGGGTTAAGTGTGAATGTGTGTTTTTTGCGAGCACCTCCGCATTATATGCATGGGGGTCGAAGCCGACGGCTGCAATCTTTCAAGTTATACACATGTATACATAAACGGCCGCCCAGGAGGCATCATATTACTTTCAGGCAAAAGCAGAAAAATAGCCTTATGAAAATTTATAAAAGCATTTCGCTTACAATGAGATTACATATCACTCAAACATAATATTTTTTGAGCACTGGGTCTCTTTCAAATGAGCACCCTCAAGAACTTCTTCAAAGTAATGCTCAGCAGCCATTCGACCTATGGCCGAATCCCGCGCTGCAACAGTGGTAGCATCCATCTCCGCCTAGTATGCTTTAACACGGGCAAAGGCCATCCGTGAACCCACTATGCATGCCAACCTCTTCACCGCATTAATGCGCTGCACCACGTCAAGGAGCTGCTGCACTAAGCTGAAATAGCTGTTCGGTTTTGGCCTTTCCGGCCATAACTGATCCATAACAGACCTCATGGCGAATCCGGACAACCTATTTAGTTCGGCCCATTCAGCTAATTGGTCAGTCAATGAAAGCGGACTCTCGGGAGAATGGAATTGTGTCCAAAACAGCTGGTCCACTTCACGGTCCGTCTGACCCTGGAAGTACTTGGCCGCATCGGCAGCGCTCGCCGCCAAATCCATATACACATCCTCCGAACTCCACAGCCGATCCAGAGAGGCATACCGTGGATCTCCGAACTTCCTCCGCAACATAAAGGATTTCCCAGCTACAATATCCTCGGCTTCCCGCAGCTCCTCCTTCTTCGCCCTCATAGCAGAGCGCATGTCTTTTCTCGTCGCAGTAGCCTTCTCAAGGTCCGATGCCTTCGCTAGGTTTTCCTTTTCAAGAACCCGGCAACGGTCGGCGGCGGCTTTTAATTCTATGGCCATCTTGGCCATCTTATCTCCGCTCTCGCCATGCGCGGCCTTCTCGGTTTTCAACTCTTCGGCCGCCTTCAAAGCAGCCGCATTACTAAACCTCGCTTGCTCCTTGGCTCGGGAAAGTTCTGCCCGCAAGGCTTCAACAGTGGCAGCTCCATCTGCAGTCACAACATATTAAAGATACTGACATCATGCTGCTCTTACTATGTGGCGTTTACCAGATAATGACACTTACCCTGTGCCTCGTCAAGCGTTTGGTTAACAAGCTCGATGTCGGCGTCTGCCGCATCCAACTGTCGTTTTAAATGGGCAAACGCTCTAGTCCGGCTAGCCACCGGAGCTTCCATCACCTGCACATAGAGGCAGTATGGCTATTACCTGGGAATATGATCCTCTGTTCGTCGTCGTTTCCGACGACAACCAGAGTCTCAGGGGCTACTATCTACACAGGGCACACCTAGCATGTGCAGGACTATCATACATTATTTTACATACCTCAAAGCCTGTCAGTAGACTCATAAAAGCTTCATGCAATCCGCTTTCGGCAGACGAGATTCTCTCCATCACCGTATTCATCAGCACACGGTGTTCATCTGAGATAGCCGCTCGCCCCACCAACTCCCTCAGAACATCCGTTCACACACTAGACGGTGCCGGACTCTTTTTTCCGCTCTCTTCGGGAGCCAGACACTGGGAGCTTCGGGGGTCAATGGGATTATCTTCTGGCCTCACCGGACCCGGAGCGGCCCTCCACGACGACACTTCGGGGTCACCTGCTTCCGGAGTGGAGGAGTCCGGAGGGGGCGTTTCGCTCTCCATCATCTCTGGAAGAAGATCCCCCGAAGACGAGCTCATTTGAGAGGGGCTAAGACCCGAACTGCAAAGATATATGCGGTGGTTATTTCCTCAGAAGAAAAAGATGGCATACCTGTACTATTAAAGTATTTCGGGTCACTTACGACTCGCTGGAGGATTGATCCCCCCGTGGAATTTGTGCGACAAAAGCACCCCCCAAGGTAGGACCCTCTGTGGGAGACTTCTTCTCCCGTTTGGAAGCTTCGGCTTCCGAATCCCCGGGCGCAGTCCTTTTCCTCCTCCGGTCGTCTTCCCTCATGGAGACGCTCGCTCCCTCGGTTAGAATGGGCAGCGTTGGGGGCCCGCATCCGCCCGTATTATCCTCCCAAGTATCTTCCTTCAAGGGCTCCGGGCAAGGTGCGACCTGGAGCATCTTTTCCAATACTGGATTCTCCAAATCCTCAGGGAAGGGGGCCGAACACCGAATCAACTTCGCCTTTGTCAGCCAGTCCTAGTCAAAAAGCGAACTCTCAGAAATAACTTCGTAACAAGTGAGAGATAGTATGTTCGGCCGGAAGATTCCTTACCTGTTCGGCGGCGCGGTTACTGCTCAAGCCCACGTCCTCGGTAATTTCCGGACACTCTACCTGAGGTCCGAAGAATGACTTGTACATCTCCTCGTGCGTCAGGCCGAGGAAATTTTGAATGACACGTGGCCCCTCGGGATTGAACTCCCACAAGCGAAGGGGCCGGCGTTTGCAAGGCTGGACTTGACGAACCAGCATAACTTGTATTACCGCAACCAAACTAAAATCTCCATTGAAGAGATCTCGAATGCGGCTTTGCAGTATAGGCACGTCCTTGGCTAGATCCCAGCTCAGACCTCTGCTGATCCATGACATCAGTTGTGGTGGAGGGCCCGAGCAGAAAACTAGGGCGGCCGCCCACTTGGCACTTCTAGGAGCCGTGATGTAGAACCACTCCTGTTGCCACAATTCAAACACCTGTGGAATGGAACCTTTGGGCCATGGAGCTCCCGTCATCTTGCATATTGAGGCAACTCCACACGCTGCATGTTGCCCCTTAATCATCTTCGGCTTTACTTCAAAGGTCTTGAGCCACAGGCCAAAGTGAGGTGTAACCCGGAGGAAGGCCTCACACACGACAATAAATGTCGTGATATGAAGAAAAGAGTCCAGAGCTAGATCATGGAAATCTAGCCCGTAATAAAACATCAAACCCCTGATGAAAGGATCCAGAGCAAGGCCTAGACCTCGGAGGAAGTGGGATACGAACACGACGTTCTTGTTGGGTTCGGGGGAGGGGACGGCCTGCCCTCGGGCGGGCAGCCGATGCACAACCTCGGCGGTCAGATATCTGGCCTCCCTCAACTTTTTGATGTCTTCTTCCGTGACGGAGGAAGGCACCCATCAGCCTTGAAGGCTAGATTCGGACATGATTGAAGGTTCGGAGCACCTGACCTGAACCTTGGGTGTTTGAGCTTGAGGTGGGGGAAGGATTCGATTGAGCACGAGAGGGAAAAAAGTAAGAGCCTTGTCCCTTTATAAAGAGGGTGAATATCAGGCATCCTCTCCATGGCCGTTTGGACTTGCCTATAGTCTAGGAGTCCTAGAAGCGGTTGGGTTACCCACGCCTGTATTGATGAGAATCCGGGAATAAGGGGACACGATCTCTGCTTTGACAAGACGTGCCAAGGAAACCGCCTCGCATGACGCACTGAGGTGGGATAATAAAATGATTCGAATAAAGGCTTGGCCGTGGTGTGTCACACTACGGAATACGTCAGCAGATTAGATTTGTGTAAATATTATTCTCTCTATGGTAATATGTGGAAACTTATTTTGCAGAGCCGGACACTATCTTTGTGTTCAAAATCTTCTATGAAGTACTTGGAGGAGGAACCTGCCTTGCAATGCCGAAGTGAGATGATCGCCGGACTCGCTGGCATTGAAGCCTGGTTCAGGGGCTACTGAGGGAGTCCTGGATTAGGGGGTGTCCGGATGGCCGGACTATACCTTCAGCCGAACTCGTGGACTATCAAGATACAAGATTGAAGACTTCGTCCCGTGTCTGGAAAGGAATTTCCTTGGCGTGGAAGGCAAGCTTGGCGATACGGATATGCAGATCTCCTACCATTATAACCGACTTTGTGTAACCCTAACCCTCTCCGGTGTCTATATAAACCGGAGGGTTTTAGTCCGTAGGACAACATACAGAACAACAATCATACCATAGGCTAGCTTCTAGGGTTTAGCCTCTCCGATCTCGTGGTAGATCTACTCTTGTACTACCCATATCATCAATATTAATCAAGCAGGACGTAGGGTTTTACCTCCATCAAGAGGGCCCGAACCTGGGTAAAACTTTGTGTCCCTTGCCTCCTGTTACCATCTGGCCTAGACGCATAGTTCGGGACCCCCTACCTGAGATCCGCCGGTTTTGACACCGACAGGCGTTTTCTTATTTCTCATTCCTCTCCAACCCTCTTCTCCATCGATCATGTCGCCCTCCAGTCGAGTCCATCCTCCCGCATGCCTCATTTGAACATTCCGCCGATTATCATTCGCATGTACCCACCCTAGTCCTCTTTCAATAGATATCCGGACCCCGAGATGAAATCGAGAGGGAACGAGTGGGGGCACGTGATACCTAAGGCAGATTAAAAAATTTGAACCGGTGATCATAGCATCCGCAAATCATATATAAAGGGTATTCAATGTTTGTTTCGTTTTTGAACGTACAATATACTCCCTCCTATCCTTTCTAGTTTACATATAAGTTTTATGTGTAATCAAAGTATATCTACTTTGATCAAAAAGTTATCAACATTCAACAACGCCCAATCAATATTGTTGGATTCGTACGTACTCCTAGATTTGTACTCGAGATGGTTTCCAATTTGACTATTGACAAGATTAATAGTACATGAGATGTATAATGTGAAAATTATATCATTGGAAACTCCTTTCACATACAAATTTGACCGTATGCTTTGTGTAAGTTGCATGTCATATATTATTACTCTAACATTTGGTCAAAGTTAGCCTCGAAAAATGCATTAGACCCTGTGCTTTGTGTAAGTTGCATGTCATATATTATTACTCTAACATTTGTGTAAGTTGCATGTCATATATTATTACTCTAACATTTGGTCAAAGTAGTATAGTGGAAGTGGATCCTCTGATGTAGGTATCCCTGCCTTACCCTCCCTTTCGGTCACTTACTGGCGGACCCCATGCTTGCTAGGCCCCGCATGTTAGTTACTCAATGGGTTCGGCCACGTCAGCGGATCCTCATCCGTAGTATACTCCCTCTGTTTTTATTTACTCCGCATAAAATGGAGGGAGTGGTGGTATAATAAATGACGCGGGCGGGGAGGGGGAGGGACGTCGGTTGCTCTCAACTGCGGTCCCACAAGCGAGCGAAAATGCAAGAGGAAACGCGTTCCATTCAGTGAGCGACGTGGAGGGTCCAGTGTGTCGGGCTGCAACGCGAACGCGACAAGAGCGATGTACAGTCAAAACCGATTGACCGGTCGTCACCGGAACCACTATTCACACAAGAACCTTCGCTGCTCGGCCTACGCCAGCCACTGCCCTAAAACCACACCAAATCTCCAGCCCATTCCCCCACCTTTCGATCCCCTAGCCCGCATCAAGCGTCCCCTAGTTCGCCGGAAAGCCATGGTGCACCGCAAGATCACTTACTACAAGATGCTGACGTCGGAGCGCCGCGCAGAAATCACGGCGACGGTCGGCGCCACAGACCTCCATTCCCAAGCTCGCTTTGCAGCGGGCCAATCCCTGAGTTCTCTGGAGCCAAGCTACGAGGAGCAGGAAGCCGATCCAATGTTCATGGTGGAGGTCGCGGTGCAGAAGGCCCCCGATGGGTATGAGACAATGGACGTCGACTTCGTGTCGGCGTCCGAGTCCCCCATGGTGCAGGCGGACCAGCGGTTCAACATGGCGATACTAAAGGAGGACCAGGAGGCAGAGGCTCAACTCGACGTGGAGCACACGCATGCCGCTGCCATCGAGGCTCTCCTGCAGGAGGAACCGGATGTCGTGGATGTGAACCGGGCGGCGGAGGCTCAACTTGAGGCAGAGCGCGCGGATGCCGCTGCCATCGAGGCCCTCCTGCAGGCGGAACCGAACATCCTGGACTTGAACCGGGCGGCAGAGGCTCGACTCGATGCAGAGCATGCGGATGCCGCTCTCATCGACGCCCTCCTGCAGGCGGAACTGGACGTCCTGGACTTGAACCGGGCGGCGGAGGCTCGACTCGACGCGGAGCGCGCGGATGCCGCTGCCATCAAGGCCCTCTTGCAAGCGGAACCGGACGTCCTCAACTTGAACCGGGCTGTGCTCTCGTCCGTGAAGAGCGCCCGCACACTCCGCTCGAACGAGTAGCTGGAGGCCGAGGACAACCACGGTGCGGAGACACACGTCGGCAGCGACGGCTGGTTCGCGTCGGCAGCCAAAGACGACAAGGTCGTCTCTTTCCGCGAGCAGTGATAGTTTTTCTTTATGTTGTTGTTTTTATGGATCTTTTGCTGTGTAAAAACATATATTTGTTATGCAAGTCGCCTGACTTGGGTCAGTCTACCATTTCAGGCGGTTGGATGAATATCCTACGTCTCCTAACCCTTCTTTCCTTCTTCCTCACCTCTCCTTCTTCCCCAACAGACCACCGCACGGGCCGTACGGATACTCCCCAACATGCGGTTGGATAAACATACTCTTTGAACGAAAATTATGTGTCAGCGTTAGGATGGCTGAGTTTGGTGTGTTCACATGCGACAGCACGTGTCAGTGAGGGTGCGTTCCTTTGGTTGGGTTTGCGGCGTGCAGGAGCGACCGTGTGTGGGTGCGGTGCAACCGCGGCGTGCAGGAGCGACCATGTGAGGGTGCGGTGCGACCGCGATAGCCGTGCGCAAGTGTACCTCCTTTTCATTTTGAAAACTTTAGGCAAGCTTGGAAAAAATGTGTGGCGAAGTTTGGCAATGCAAGTCCTAGACCCAAAAAGGATAAGTACGTACGTACTACTAGGAGTACTAGTGTTAAAAAAGAAAGGCTGGGTTTTCCTTCGCGGGATTTAATCGATACAAATCCTCGTTTCACATGTCAATTAATGTGTATTTTTTTCTCCAAAGACCAAAGAGCTAACCATCTCACTCCTCATCGCTTGATTAATGCAGCGCCATGCAAACCAACCTTCTCACTTTCGCATGCATGCAGGGGATATTAATGTCCTTGGTTGCTAACCCCATCAATTTTGCCTCGTTTAGTGTTAGTGGCCCTTTGCAAATTGTAATTTTGATATACTGGCCTTGTGTACAAAAAATGGAGGTAGTAACTATATTTGACTTCCTTCCCCATTGCGGTGACGTCGATGATATTTTTTTTGGTGGTTTGGCGAAGTGCGTTCGACGGAGAACACCATTGAGGGAGACCACGGTAAGTCATTCGCAAGTGCCGCCTGCAAGCTGAGACAACCGCCTTATTTGCATCCAAGAAGTCCTTTACTAGTACTACTATAACTAATGCGGTGAGATGGCTTCTCGAAGAAGACGATGGAGAAGCGGAGTCATCGAAGAGTGAAATGATGGTTGCTTCGTCCGTGCTTTTGTGATTTGACGCCTCACTGCTTTGTGATTTGTGATAGAAGGGACAGGGGAGTAGACTCCATGCTCTATACTGTACTACATGTGTCCAAGCATGGGAGAAAGAGGAGAGACGTTGCATTTTTCTATTCCTTCAATCAATCAATCAGGGAGCTTCGGTTCCATCTTTTTGGCTTTGGCAACACCGTCCACAATGGTTCCCACGATGCCAAAAGCTATTTTCACATTTGGTTACACATTGTGGATGCCCTTAACCGTACCACTTGGTTTTGCTCCTGTGTGCTATCTATACAAATCTCAATTATATTGATCTAAAAAATTATAGAATCGAGATTAGTAAAAAGGAGGTGATTTTGCCACGCGGATGGCGGGTGAGGTTTCTTATTTGAGCAATGCTACATCCACGTAATGCTTTACGTAAAGTTACGAACTGATGTGATGTGGGACTATTTGATTGGATTAAAGGAGAGGATTAGGCCCACCCCACCTGAAAATCAGGGGGCATGTATAGATTAGATGGAAAGTATACGTAGCAGCTATGTAGCCCTTTGTAAGTCTAGGATTAGGCTTCTTATTTTTGGAGGACGTTGTCCTGGCGGTTTGCTAACATGCGGTCCCATGTGTCAGTGCTTTACCAAGCCGATCCGCATCCCACATGAGGCAGAACAACGGCAGAAGCAACACGTGGTTAAGTTGGAGAAGATGAGGGAGAAGCGGATTCAGCAACGAGTGAAATGATGGTTACTTCGTCCCTCCAACTTAACTGCGGGAAAGGTGCAGCTTTGTGATTTGACGCCTCATTGCTCATTATTACGCCGGCGCCATGACTGGGGTGCTTCACCCCGGCTGCTCTACACTGTATTCCGGTATGGCACGTGGACCCGGTAGCTTGATGTCCCACATGTCGGCGAAAGGGACTAGAAGATTTATGAAAGCGAGCGCTCCACTCTTACGATGGAGGAGTAGACGACACGACGGCCCAGTGAACTGTCACTTGTACTGTATAGTACTATAGTTTTGCTGGTTCGCACGATCCATCGATACAAACCCGATTAAACAAGAAAGGGCGGGATTTTTCCCGCGCGGTAGATGATACTGGCCATACATTTCAAAGGCAATTTTAATGTATGCAAACTGAATAATTATAAGTAACAATATGATATCTAGTAAAACTAAAAACACATATGATTTATTATGTTAGAGTGTAGTAGTAGTGTTGTATTGCATAGTTGTTAGATGTAACATGCGAGAACGTGTAGAGATGTAGTTTTGGAGGGCCTATAGAGAGAAAAGCGTAATACGGTCACCGAACTTCAGAATAAGCTGATTACAGTCACTATATACGTTTTGCGGTGATTATACGGTCACATGCTCACAGCTCAACATCAGATTGCACTCTATTGACCAGCCAAATAGTCTGCGTGGTGCCATGTTGACTAGTTAAATTGACCATGTTCATTCTGGGTCCCACCTGTTAGTTCGCATAGGCAAAAGGCCAGATAAACACAAATTTACGCAGGTGCGACAAGGCTCCAACCCGTGCGTGGGAATCACCTGGTTGTGTATGTGTCTGTCAGGGCCTGATGTGTGCGCATGCACGTGTAGGTTGAGCACTTGAGCGTTAGAGTGTGTGTTGGTCGTGTGGTGTACTGGTGCATGCATGCATGTGTGCGTGTGTGAGTGTGAGTGTTGCATGCGTGCGTGTGTGGCTGTGTGTGTACGTGTGAGTGTTGCGTGCGTGCGTGGGTGCATGTGTTTGTGTCAGTGTTGTGTGGATGCAGTTCGTGTGCATGAGTGCGTGTGTGTATAATCACCACACCAGCTCCTGTGTGTTAAAACAGACGGCTCAGCATACCAATACAAGGCCACCTTGTCCGCTGTGCCCGCGATCATGACTTCGAACCACCGTCCAAATATTTTTTGTCCTTTGTTTTCATTCTTACTAGCAAGATGCCCGTGTGTTGCATGTAACATCAAGATGCATTTGTATGACTTGTTTATCTTGTGAGAGAAAAGGATGAACGAGGGAAGGCCTTATTTGCAAATGTGGAGAGGTGTGTGGGTACCTTTTTGCAAAATTGCCATAGTTTCTTTCCTATCCGTCAGATATAAATCGGACGGCCTATATTGCAGGATGGCAGGAACACCATCATCACCAACTCTGTTTTTTATAAGATTGTATTTTATGTATTTTATAAGAGTGTAGATGTAGAGTAGATACAAGTCGACAGGTGGGCACGATGGTAGTGAGATAATGTGATGCAACACTAGAGGTGCCACGTGGAGCGTTTAACTGGTCAACTAGTCATGTCATGAGAAAATACAGAGTTGTACGGTGAGCCCGTTACTGCATAATAACCACTAAACGTAAATGGTGACCGTAATGAGTGGATTCTGAAGTCCAATGTACGTATCATGCTTTCGCTTCAAATACAATGATCGTCGTTGCAAATATCGCGAGAGAAAGATGAAACATGCGTGAATTTTCTGGGGGCTTACTTTTAGAGGACCTGGAGAAAGTTTTGTTTGCATACGTGAAAGGGGCGTACAGGGGGGGTATGCAATGGAGAGAGAGATGCTCTTCATTTGTCTTTATTATGACTAACTTTGTATATAGTATAAAAATATACAAATTCACAGTGCGGAATAAATATCATTGTGGGCACCATGCAATGCAAATTAGCGTTCGTACTCCTCCATATAACTTTGTAGTGTTGTATATATGTAGAAACTCTAAAATAATTTTTTGGCCACACTTTATTCAAAAGGAATGTTGTATGCGAAATAAACATGAAGAGAGGGCTTTTTAGATCAATGGGGTACGTGATGTAACATGTGTGAATGTGTAGTTGATGCATTTGGCGGGGCCTAGAGAGGTATGTGTGTGTATTACGTATTCGAGAGAGGCATGGATAGAGGGGCCGACCGGAGGGGGCGGGGCGTGGGAGAGATAGCACGAGAAATGAGAGTGGTCTAGAGAGAGAGAGAGACGAATATGACGTCACGACAAGAGATTCCATTCCCTTGAGTGTGTATATGCAAGGGGGAGGGAATAGAGGCACCAGGAGAAATTTTCTGTGTGTGTGGTGTTTGTGTTGGTATGTGTGGGTGTGAGAAGATAATGAGACGTGGGGGCAGAGGGTGTGTCACCGCGTGAGGTCCGGTGGGTCGAGGTGAGGCCCTTCGTTCTGTTCCGTCCTGCGCCACATTGGTCGGCCCGTGATGCATTTAGGAAGACCCATGGATGACTAGTCGTACAAGACAAAGATAGCAGAATTGTGAAGGACTCTGTGTCCACTGACAAAGCCGGCTAGGATTTGTAACCCTAGGTTCTCGGACTAAGGTAACCCCTTTATCTCTGATATTACTATTCATCTAACCTAACTTTAAGGGGCATCCTACAGAATGCTCTGCTAGAATCATACTCGTCGATTAGGAAGAGAGGTGTGAGAGAATGCGTGAGAGATAGACGTAAAGATAATGTGCGTACATGAGACACGTAGGCAGGTCCATGTATATAGAAAGGGTCGATGAGGATTGTGCATGTGTATGTTTGCGAGAGGAAGAGTGCTTGTGATAAAGGTTAGTGAAAACAGTTGTAAATGGTTACGAGAGGGAGGGAGGGTTATATCTAGAGCATGTGTGCGAGAAAGACACCTCGGGAGAGAGTGTGTGAGCATGTGCGAGAGACCACCGATGGAGAGTGAAACTACACGTAAAAGACTGCTCTACACATTGATTAAAGATATAATTGTATCCAAATATTAGGATGGGATCATGATATTTGCAATTCGTGTAAGGAGCGGTCATTGATCCATCAGACATCTAGATTCTATCGAATTTGAGCATGTCTATGTTATTATTCGACACAATTGATCCACATAGTTAGTATTTTGAACTCCAGACAATGCATCGCTTTAGCAATCGAATATAAACATGAGTATAGTTCATGTTGTGTGTGTAAAGCACATTATACATACGAAAGTTACACAATGGACATTATAAATAGCTACTACCTATGAACTAGCATACATTTGAATTCAACTTAAGGTGGTTTAAAAAAATCAAATTCAACATGAAGTGCATTCAATTATTTGAATTTGATATCATGGCATTTGTAAACCATCCCTAAATTATGGGGGCACCAATCTTTGCTCTGGTTTTGTACATAATAGCATATGTAGTCGTGTACAAAATAGGTTCAAATTTAGCTCCTCCATTCCAAAATAATCGTAGTTATAGGATTTTCAAGTGTCAAAATTTCAAAAAGAAGCGGATAATTTAATGAGGTTTTCAAACATACAAGGTCAAATATAACGTTGTATATTTAGGTCAATCCTCATAGTTCAAGAGTACTCTAAACGTGAATGCTTGTGTTTCAAAATTTTGAACGAAGCGCCAAAAGAGCCTCTACTCGCCCGAAATCGCGTGAGACCAATGTTTGGTAGTACAAGGAAATTACTTTTCTAATAACTCCGACCCGTGAAACCTACCGGCCCGACGTCCAAAGGTCTAAACCAGGGTAGATTTGTAGCTTCATCTAGACGCCACGCAACCGCATCCGAAAAACATTCATACACAACAGCCGCCTAAGCACACATGCGCGCGGTCGAAGTCGCTCCCGCCCACTATTTGGGACACCTGGGACTACCATCCTACCCCCGACCCGCAGTAGGTCCGAAATTTAAGAGGGGCAAAGTTTGTACTTTCCCCAAATTTCAAACAAGCGCATCCCATTTCTGTTCAAAAAAGCCAAAAACAAGCGCGTCCTAGACTGAAACATGGTCCCCCCCACCCGTCCGATTCCCCATTCGTACTCCGTGGGCGCCAAAACTACCTCTCCACCAGCCGCGAAACCCCCCATCCCACCCATCAACCTCCGCCCTCCTCCATCACGCCGGAGCCGATACCCCGAGGTCATCGTCCACCGCAACCTCAACCGCAACGCCCTCCACGGCTAGTAGTTGAAGCCGAGGCCGAGCCGTCCATACCCGAGCCAGTTCAACCACGCCATCCTGCACCTCACCGCTGCCGCTCCAACTTCGCCACCCTCCACCGCACCTGAGCTGTTCCTGCTACGCCGTCCTTCGCCGCCTCGGATCTGCTTCCCCTCCGCCGACATACGGCCACGGCAACACAGTCAACAATTTGGCCATGGGTTCGTCCAAGCCTGCACCCTCCAGAACATCAGTTTCCCCGGTAAAAAGAAGAAAATCGGCGCGGCTTGTGGAGGTGACCACACCGGCAACCGAAAAAGGTACTCCTCTTCCCTTATTCGTGCAAATCTTACGTCTCTGCTTGCACGATATTCATCCCACAGAAGACACTAGTTGACCGCTTCTTCTTGATACTATATGTTCCTAGTAACTTGTGATGCACAAGGTTTCTCCTCATATACTATTTCACCTTAGCTAGAGGTCCGTCTCCCCACTGAATTTCAATTTCTAGCCACTTGATTCCCAATTAATGCAAGCATTCCCCGGCGTAACAGGCGCTAGTACGCCTATTACGCTGGGGAAGCAGCACCTTGGTATTTATCTTAGGGGCGTGTGCGGCCTAGAGCTACTGGCGCCCGATCTGGAGGTCGGCCGGGATTAAAGGGATGGCCTGGGGCGCTACCAAGCACGGCGGTGGTGTGAGGTTGATGGGAGGGCGGGGCGGGGCGGCGGAGGCAGGGGTCTGGGTCGGTGGTCGCTGGCGGTTCGAGAAAGATCGTCAACGGTGACTGGCGGGAGGTAGACGAAGGCCATCTGCCCATTCCTTATAGATCGGACGGTTCATTAAAAAACCGACTGACCTATTTATTTCAGTCGATTGTTATCTTAGATATGACCACATGTGGTGGTGTGCTGGAGGAGTACCTGCATTTCCTGTGCTCATATATTACAAAATCATATAGAGTAGAATCTAATTTTGTTTGCCATGCAATGTTGTAGAGCTATCATATGTCTCATGTCATTTATTTTTCAGCCACCTGCTATCTACTACTTTTACAGTGCACTAGTTCTGCACACACTTCACCCTTACTCTCACTGTTGTGTTTTTATGCAAGGGTATTTCAGACTCTGTTGCCATGAGAGAAGCCAAAAATAAAAGAGAGAAGTCGCTCCAGTTTGATGTGCGGCTAGGCAAGACACGTTTCAACGCTTTAAAGGGTGCAGTGTCAGCAGATGGAGACGGGGAACGTAGCTCTGGAGTTGATGACCTCGCTCGCAATGAACCACCATCCCAGGTGCTTGCTTTAACTTCGCGGTGTCATATGTGGTTGCATGTTCCATACGGTGTCTAGCTTGTATTCGAAAGGCCGAAGTCGGTAAGATAAGGAAAGATATTTTTTTTACATGAACCACCATCCCGTGAGCACCAGAAGACAAATAGCTAGTCAGAGCACTGGCCAAGCCAGTGACAAGCCCAACAAAGATAGGCATCACCTGGAAGCCGACTAAAAAGCTGCGATGGTGGCGAAGCAGCCCGCCTCCCACCAGGCTCTCAGGTCCTAGATGATCATGCTCACCACTCCAGCCGGATGTCTAGCTTGTATTGCTTCCAATTTGGTTAAATTGCATCTTATTAGCTTACACATTATACCTTTGAATATGACATGCCTTTCTGTTTTTGGTACATACTAGTACATCTGTGTTTTAACCATGTTCTTACATCAAACTAATGTTCTTGTGTATCCCTCATCAATCACTTATGATGAGGCAGGCAGGCAAGGGGGCTACTCCTCATTTAAAGAATGCAGCGTCAGCCTCCCGACATGATTCTCAAGAAATAAAAATGCTAGATGAAGATAGTGAACGTAGCTCTGTAGTTGACTACAGCATTTCCCCTACACTAGCATCGCAGGTGCTTGCACTAACTTGGCAGCATGATATGTGGTTGCATGTTTCATATGGTGTCTAGATTGTAATTCTTCCAATCTGGTTAAACTGCATGTGCTAGTCTGCTTAGCTTATACATTATACCTGTTAACGTGACATGCCTTCTTGTATTTAGTACATAGTACATCTGTCTATTAAGCATGTCCTTACATAAGACTATTGTTTTTTTTGTATCCCGCATCAATCAACATGACCAGACACCTTTAGTATATCCAGTGCGATATTAGTTGCATCTTTCATATGATTTATAGCATGCGCTGCTTCTAATTTGTTGAAATTCCATTTATGATGGGACGCTTTTAACTTGGCAGAGTCATATTGGTTGCATCTTTCATGTGGTGTCTAGATTGCATTGCTTCTTATTTGCTAGAATGGTTTCTGCTTAGTTTACACAAACAGTTGTGAACATGCCATGCCGTCTTGTTTTTCGTACATATTCCATCCTGGTATCATGTGTTTGCCTTACATCAAAGTAGTGATTGTCATTATCATGCATGAATGAGTTATGAAGATAGAATTTTATTGCTTTTTCTTGTTGGTTTTACTTGACAATTCAAAATCAATAAAGCGGAAGGAAGTTAGCAAGGCAACGGATAAAGGTGCTCCTTCCGAACGGAGGGCCTCTACAGTTTCTACTCCTCCACACCCCCAAGATGATTTCCAAGACAACACATGCATAGACACTCAACAAAGTTATGTTTATGATGAGCACGTCTCCCCTAGTGCAGCATCACCGGTGCTCCCTCTAACTTGGCACTGTTATATGTGGTTGCGTGTTATGTGTGATGTCTAGCTTGTATTGCTTCTAATTTCGTTGAATTCCATCTGCTTACTTTACACATTATACTTGAATAAGACACGTGTTCCTGTTTCTAGAACATACAATATCTGTCTATCACACCATGTTCTTACATCAAATTACTACCGTTGTGTAACCTGCAACAATCACTTATCATAAGACACGTTTGACTTTGGAGTGTGATATAGGTTACATCTCACATTCTTTTCTAGCTTGTATTACTAATTTGTTGAAATGGCACTTATGACGAGACAGTTTTAACTTGGTAGAGTGATATTCGTTGCATCTTTCATATGGTGTATAGCTTTCATTGCTTCTAATTTGTTGAAATGCATTCTCCTTAGTTTACACATCATAAGCTGTGAATATGCAATGGCACTAATGACGAGAGACCTCTAACATGGTAGTGTGATGTTGTTTGCATCTTGCATATGATTTATTTCTTGTACTACTTCACATTTGTTTAAATGCCATTTATGATGAGACACTGTTAACTTGGCAGAGCGATATTTGTAGCATCTTTCATATGGTGTCTACCTTCCATTGCATTGCTTCTAATTTGGTGAAATGTCTTCTTCTTAGTTTACACATCATAGTTCTGGTTATCTCTTCTGTCCTGTTTTTCATACATATTACATCCTCCTATCATGTGGTTGTCTAACATCAAAGTTCAGTTCGTCTGCATCACGCATCAATTTGTTCTGAAGAACTAAATTGTTATTCGTTTTTCTTGTGGGCTTGACTTAACATGGCACAGAGAAAGAGGAAGAAACACAGAATGGCAGGGAATGAGAAGCGGATGAATCCTGCAGATTCTGCTGGTACTGATGGTGCAATAGAAGGTCAAAGTCCAGCAGAAAATTCTACAAACACAGCATCCCATGCTACACGAGTTTCGAAAAAAGACAAACAGAAACAAATAGCTGCCACCAAACAAGCAGAGACAGCCCTAGTTCTTGCAACACCTACCACAGTACTACCAGCTGCACGACGTACTCGTGCGTCAACTGAGCTAGCAGCATGTTCCCAAGCTCCCTTGCCACCTGACACTACTTCCCAAGCACTCTTGACACAAGACAAGTTGGCAATATCAGATGAACCTTGTGAGCTTCAACAGCAAGAAGGTAGTTGCTGGAGTCAAGTTACAGTTGCATGCTTCTTTATATGTAGTCTCATAGTTTGATGTACACTAAAACTTCCTATGTTTGTTGTTGGACTAGCACCTAGGCGCAAGAGGAAACAAACATCAGGGATAATGCTCGATAGGTTAACTAAATCTAGAGGAGGAAGAATGGAGATCCGTTTTGAGGCAGGTTTAAAAAGGCCACATGATGCTACAGAGTCAGCCAAGTTAGTATCAGAGGCAGCGGTTGATGTTAGGTGTCATGTACGTATCCTCCCAACATGCATTCAGTACAGGAATGACAAAGACGAAACCCAGTTCAACATCTTCCTCGACCATTTATCTGTAAGTATGGTTATGTATGGAAACTAGTAATATCATCTTGCTCTGTCCAATACTTTCTAGGTTGCTGATAATGAGACTCCCATAATTTTCAACAGATGAGGTTCAAGTTGGATAGCCAAGATGATGCAACCAGACAAGCTTGCACCCACGTTTTCAAGTCTGCTCTGCGACAGTATCGGTATAACTTGAGGAAAACTCACTTTGAAGGCAGGGCTAACAGTGAACTTGCCCAAACATCTCCAGTTGAAAATATATCTGATGAAGACTGGAGAGGCCTCGTTAAACACTGGTCCGATCCGAAGTATCAGGTACATTATATATATGTCATCAGATCACATGTTGAAGTCCTATTTACGCATGTGCCACACAAATCTATCTTCTTGTAGGTGAACTGTTCAAAGAACAAGGCCAACCGTACGAAAGTGAAATTCCAACAGACGACGGGATCTCGTAGCTATATTGCACACTGCGAGGCTCTTGTAATTAGTTGTTGTTTCACTCTTTTCGCTCTACCATATTATCATATCTATATTGACTTGTTCCAAATGCAGAGGAAAGCCCGCAAGGACCAAAAAGTACCTGAACCAAATGATGTGGAAATCTTCAAGGACTGTCAAACCAGCAAGAAGAAGGGCATGACTACACCAGTCAAAGCCGTTGTTGTAAGCCCTTAATCCTCATGCCTTTTAACTACTACTTACTCTGACTTGTGCCTTGAACTGCATGGTTTGTAGCCAATGTCTATTACTCTTTTCAATTTTATACACAATTGTCTTAGCGTATCATTGCACCTTACAAGGTTTAAAAGAGAGGAGTGATGTTCCTTTGATCTTGACCCGTAATCTAGTTCCGTGCTGGACTTGCCCACACAATGTTACAATTGCCTGTTTGTCTGTTCTCAGTTGTTTTGTGATATGAATGACGTCATACTATGCTTACTGTATTATAAACTTCGTCTCTTTATCCTTAGCCCTCAATACAATGTGAAGAAATAGACAATACATTAGCGATGGTACATGGTCATATGTTTGGAACCTGGTTTTATTATGTACTTTGCAATAAAATACAACTAATATTTTACATGGGTTCACCAGAATAAGTTCTGTATATAGACCAAAGCTATTTTGTTTGGTTTTGCTGCCTCCTTAATATCTTCTGTTCTGGTACTACTAATGTAAAACCTCAACTTTTCAGCGAGCTATGGAAAAAATGGTGGAACCGCCACCTTCTGAAGGTGGCGAGGCAACTATAACTGCAATGTTAGCTCTTGCTGCAGTGGGTCAGTACATGTCCACTAACAGTGCCAAAAGCACGTTCCTGCGTAATATTGGGTTGGTTGTTAAGGCAATATCGTCCAAACTGCCTCATGATCAAGATATGTAAGCTCAAAGCAATGTTGTATCTGCGCTCCAGACACAAGTCCATTCCCTAACAGAGACCCTTTGTGAAATAAGGAGAAACATTGCTCAATGTCGTCAAGATATGCATGGTTTTGAAACCAGACTATCAGACATTTGCTATGTTGTTCAGGAGCCTAGGGGAAATTAAGGCGAGGGTTATGGTGCTCCATCGAACAATACAGCATGAAAATGTAACAATCAGGTCAAATGAACTGAGCTTCTGAACTTCTGGTGGTGCATTTATCTGCTAGACTGTTAAGTTTTATGCCAACCTTCCTTTTGTTATATAGTTGTAATTTGTTTTGGTGCGATACAAAATTTATTCTTAATGTGCAGCCACCGCCTGAAGAAAACAGCAAGCCATTTTTGTATAGTGTAGGGTGTTCCCTATATTTGCACTAGTGGCGATCTTTGATGCCAAGTGGATGTAATCTGTGCAATCGCCTTAATAGCCTAGTGTTAGTTTCGGCCTTATTTATTACCTAGTCTTCTTTTTCCCTGGTTTGCTAGTGGCTGCAACTACCATGGGCCATATACGGGTCGTAGGATCCATGGGTCTCCTACGGGTCGTCGATAAATGGGCCTGTAATCGGTGGGCCTTGGGCCGTCGGATAAATGGGTCTACATGGGCCATAATCGGGCGTAATTGGTATCGGCCCAGCACGGTAACAGGCCGTAGGACAGCAAAGGCTTAATTCTGTCACAGGCATAACGGGTCGTTAATGGGCCAGAATATAGGACGGACTAGAAACGGCGCAACGGGTTAACAGGCCAGAAATGGGCCGACTCTTGCCATGGGCCGAATTTGGCCCATTAGGGTAACAGGCCAGTAACGGGCCGACTCTTGCCATGGGCCGAATTTGGACCATTAGTGGAACAGGCCAGTAACGGGCCGACTCTTGCCATGGGCCGAATTTGGCCCATTAGGGGAACAGGCCAGTAACGGGCCGGAAGTAATCGAGGGCCGAAAAGGGCCCAAGAACGTATGGGCTGTCAATAGGCCGAAAGCTAACACGGGCTGGAAACGGCCCATGTAAATCACGGGCCGTTAATGGGTATAAAGAAAATTACTGTTCACTATGGGCTAGAGTCACCATGGGCCTTTACCTGGGCCGGCCTATTATGGCACATGAAAATCTTGTGGGCCTTTACCTGGGCCGGCCCATTATGGCTCGCGAAATCTTGTGGGCCTTTAGCTGGGCCAGCCCATTGTGGTCCGCAAAATCTCGTGGGCCTTTAGCTGGGCCGGCCCATTATGGCCCGCAAAATCTTGTGGGCCTTTAGTTGGGCCAGCCCATTTAACCTTGTTGGGCCGTGCCACGTTTCGACGTATCGTAGGCGCCTTCTGTCCAGTGAGTGGATGACATCTGTCCCGACGATGAGCCGACACGTGTTTCCTCTAGCCAATGATGATTTTACACGTGGAAAATCCCCATTGGTCGGGGCTGTTAACGGGTTATCGGATCCAAAACCAAACTGATAATTCGAAGAGACTTGCAAAGATAACCAATCATGCATAAAAGATTTCAGAGAAGAATCAAATATTGTTCATAGATAGACTTGATCATAAACCCACAATTCATCGGTCTCAACAAACACACCGCAAAAAGAGTTACATCGAATAGATCTCTAAGAAGATCGAGGAGAACTTTGTATTGAGATGCAAAGAGAGAGAAGAGGTCATCTAGCTAATAACTATGGGCCTGAAGGTCTGAAGTAAACTACTCACACATCATCGGAGGGGCCATGGAGTTGATGTAGAGGCCCTCTGTGATCAATGCCCCCTCCGGTGGAGCTCTGGAAAAAGGCCCCAAGATGGGATCTCTTGGGTACAGAAGGTTGCAACGGTGGAAATAGGGTTTCGTGGTGCTCCTGGATGTTTTCAGGGTATGTGAACATATATAGGAGGAAAAGGTAGTTCGGTTGAGCCACGAGGGGAGGGCGCGCCCCCTGCCTTGTGGCCACCTCGTTGGTTTCTTGACGTCCACTCCAAGTCCTCTGGATCACGTTTGTTCCAAAAATCACGCTCCCGAAGGTTTCATTCAGTTTGGACTCCGTTTGATATTCCTTTTCTGCGAAACACTGAAATAGGCAAAAAAACAGCAATTTGCACTGGGCCTTGGGTTAATAGGTTAGTCCCAAAAATAATATAAAAGTGTAAAATAAGGCCCATTAACATCCAAAACAGATAATATAATAGCATGGAACAATAAAAAATTATAGATATGTTGGAGACGTATCAAGCATCCCCAAGCTTAATTCCTGCCCGTCCTCGAGTAGGTAAATGATAAAAATAGAATTTTTGATGTGGAATGCTTTCTAGCATGTTCTTCAATGTATTTTTCTCTATTGTGGCATGAATGTTCAGATCCGAAAGATTCAAGATAAAAGTTTATTATTGACATAAAAATAGTAATACTCTAAGTATGCTAATCAAGCAATTATGTCTTATCAAAATACCATAGCCAAAGAAAACTTATCCCTACAAAGTCATATGGTTTGGCCATGCTTCATTTTTGTCACGCAAAATGCTCCCATCATGCACAACCCCGATGAAAAGCCAAGCAATTGTTTCATACTTAACCTTTTCAAACTCTTTCAACTTTTACGCAATATATGAGCGCGAGCCATGGACATAGCACGATGGGTGGAATAGAATATGATGATTGAGGTTGTGTGAGAAGACAAAAAGGGAGAAAGTCTCAAATAGACGCAGTTAATCAATGGGCTATGGAGATGCCTACTGATTGATGTCAATGCAAGGAGTAAGGATTGCCATGCAACGGATGCACTAGAGCTATAAATATATGAAAGCTCGTCAAAGAAACTAAGTGGGTGTGCATCCAACTTGCTTGCTCACGAAGACCTAGGGCATTTGAGGAAGCCCATCATTGGAATATACAAGCCAAGTTCTACAATGGAAAATTCCCACTAGTATATGAATGTGACTAAATAAGAGACTCTCTATCATGGAGATCATGCTGCTACTTTGAAGCACAAGTCTGGAAAAAGGATAGTAACATTGTCCCTTCTCTCTTTTTCTCTCATTTTTTTATTTGGGCCTTCTTTTCTCCTTTTTTTTATGTCCTCTTTTTTTCTATTTCGTCCGGAGTCTCATCCCGACTTGTGGGGGAATCATAGTCTCCATCATCCTTTCCCACATGGGACAATGCTCTAACGATGATCATCACACTTTTATTTTCTTACAACTCAAGAATTACAACTCGATACTTTGAACAAAATATGACTCTATGTGAATGCCTCCGGCGGTGTACCGGGATTGTGATGAATCAAGAGTGACATGTATGAAAAATTAAGCATGGTGGCTTTGCCACCAATACGATGTTAACTGCATGATCATGCAAAGCAATATGACAATGATGATGCGTGTCATAATAAATGGAACAGTGGAAAATTGCATGGCAATATATCTCGGAATGGCTATGGAAATGCCATAATAGGTAGGTATGGTGGCTATTTTGAGGAAGATATAAGGAGGCTTATGTGTGATAGAGCGTATCATATCATGGGGTTTGGATGCACCGGCGAAGTTTGCACCAACTCTCAAGGTGAGAAAGGGCAATGCACGGTACCAAAGAGGCTAGCAATGATGGAAGGGTAAGAGTGCGTATAATCCATGGACTCAACATTAGTCATAAAGAACTCACATACTTATTGCAAAAATCTACAAGTCATCAAAACCAAGCACTACGCACATGCTCCTAGGGGGATAGATTGGTAGGAGAAGACCATCGCTCGTCCTCGACCGCCACCCATAAGGAAAGCAATCAGAGAACACCCCATGCTTCAAATTTGTCACACAACGTTTAGCATACGTGCATGCTATGGGACTTGCCACCTTCAACACAAGTATTCATCAATTTCACAATTACTCAACTAGCACACCTCTAATATTACCACCTTTATATCTCAAAACAACTATCAAGCATCCAACTTCTCTTAGCATTTACAATTTATAACCAAAGTGAATTACCATTCTGTTCTAAAGGACTCTCAAAATGATATAAGTGAAGCATGAGAGATCAATTATTTCTATAAAATAAAACCACCGTCGTGCTCTAAAAGATATAAGCGAAGCACTAGAGCAAAAATTATCCAACTCGAAAGATATAAGTGAAGCACATAGAGTATTCTAATAAATTCCAATTCATGTGTGTGTCTCCCAAAAGGTGTGTACAGCAAAGATGATTGTGGTAATCTAAAAAGCAAAGACTCAAATCATACAAGAAGCTCCAAGCAAAGCACATATCATGTGGCGAATAAAAATATAGCTCCAAGTAAAGTTACTGATGGACGAAGACGAAAGAGGGGATGCCTTCCGGAGCATACCCAAGCTTAGGCTTTTGGTTGTCCTTGAATTTTACCTTGGGGTGCCTTGGGAATCCCCAAGCTTAGGCTCTTGCCACTCCTTGTTCCATAATCCATCAAATCTTTACCCAAAACTTGAAAACTTCACAACACAAAACTTAAAAGAAAATCTCGCGAGCTCCGTTAGTAAAAGAAAACAAACCACCACTTCAAGGTACTGTAATGAACTCATTCTTTATTTGTATTGGCGTTAAACCTACTGTATTCCAACTTTTCTATGGTTCATAAACTCTATTACTAGCCATAGATTCATCAAAATAAGCAAACAACACATGAAAAACAGAATCTGTCAAAAACAAAACTGTCTGTAGTAATCTGTAGGTTTCGAATACTTATGGAACCCCATAAATTCTAAAATAAATTGTGGACGTGAGGAATTTATCTATTAATCATATGCAAAAATAAATAACTAAATAGCACTGTCGGTGTCAAAACCGGCGGATCTCGGGTAGGGGGTCCCGAACTGTGTGTCTAAGGCGGATGGTAACAGGAGGCAGGGAACACGATGTTTTACCCCGGTTCGGGCCCTCTTGATGGAGGTAAAACCCTACATCCTGCTTGATTTATTCTTGATGATATGAGTATTACAAGAGTTGATCTACCATGAGATCGGAGAGGATAAACCCTAGAAGCTAGCCTATGGTATGATTGTATGTTGTCCTATGGACTAAAACCCTCCGGTTTATATAGACACCGGAGGGGGTTAGGGTTACACAAGGTCGGTTACAAAGGAGGAGATATCCATATCCGTACTGCCTAGCTTGCCTTCCACGCCAAGTAGAGTCCCATCCGGACATGAGACGAAGTCTTCAATCTTGTATCTTCATAGTCCAATAGTCCGGCCACAGGATATAGTCTGGCTATCCGGAGACCCCCTAATCCAGGACTCCCTCGGTAGCCCCTGAACCAGGCTTCAATGACGATGAGTCCGGCGCGCAGTGTTGTCTTCGGCATTGCAAGGCAGGTTCCTCCTCCAAATATACCACGAAAGAATTTCAATACAAGGATAGTGTCCGACCCTGCAAAATAAGTTCCACATACCACCGTAGAGAGAATAATATTTCCGCAAATCTAATCTGCTGACACGTTTTGGCAACATGACATCATGTCATGGCCCGGCGTTCATTCGAACCGTTTTTCTTTAACTAGCCCTGCACACAATGCGAGGCAGTCTCTTGACACGTCTTGTCAAAGCAGAGATCGTGTCCCCCTTATTACGGGATTCTCATCAATATGGGCATGGGTAACCCAACCGTGCCATCAATTACGGCGCTTGGGGGATAAGCGAGTTTTACCAGGCTAGTGGGGGCGCATAGTTTCGGCAGCCCTTATAAAGGGATAAGGTTTAACCTTTTTCTACCCACGCCTTCTTCCTCCTTGCTCATCCATTCTTGCACACTTGAGCTCCAACGCCCAAGTCCACATCCTTCTCCTCAACCTTCTCCAAACATGTCCGGAGCGGGAGGCAAGTGGATGGCTTCCTCCGTTACGGAGGGACACATCAAAAAGTTGCGCGGAGCCGGATACTTAGCCGCAAATATCGCGCATCGGCTACCCGCTGCGGGGCAGATCGTCCCTACCCCGGAACCTCACGAGAGGGTAGTTTCCCTCCACCACTTCCTCCGCGGACTGGGGTTTCCCCTCCATCCATTCGTCTGCGGTCTTATGTTCTACTACGGGCTGGACTTCCATGATCTGGCCCCAAACTTCATCCTCAACATTTCGGTGTTCATCGTCGTGTGTGAGGCTTTCCTCCGCATCCGGCCCCACTTTGGTCTGTGGCTGAAGACCTTCTATACCAAGCCGAAGGTGGTGGGAGGCCAACAAGCAGAATGCAGCGGAGCCATGGTGGGCAAGATGCCCAATGTTATATGGCTTGAGGGCTCCTTCGTGGAGACCATAAAGGGGTGACAATCGGCGTGGTTCTACATCACCGAGCCGCGCGACGCCAACTGGCTGGCGGCCCTCGAATTTCGATCCGGATTCCCCACACGGCACACTTCCTGGAAAGAGAAGGGCCTGTCCTGGGGTTCATCGATGGAGCTGGACGGACTCCGGAAGTGTATCCGGAATATGACAAGCAAGAAGCTCAAGCTTGTAAACATAGTCCAGGTCATGCTCTTCCGCCGGATCCCCCCGTGTCAACATCGGGATTTTAACTTATGGGAGTTCGACCCGGCCTGGCACCAGACTCTAAGCGAACTCTTCGACAGGATGTTTGGAGGGTGCTGTTTAAGGGCGCCGAAGTTCCTCCTTCTCTTACCGAGGACCGCGGGCTAAGCACGAAGCGCCTTGCGCATTCGGTGAGTTCTATACGTCCGGTAGGACATTTATTTCCCCTAGCTTAACCATGTACGGGGTCTAAGCTCCATGCCTTTGACAGGACTGGGTGGAGACGTCGGGGCAGATTAAATGTCCGGCCCCTCTGCCCGAAGATAATGCGGACGCTCTCCTGACGGAGATGCTGACTCCGGCTCCTTACCAGGTGCCGGAGAAGACCAAGAAGAAGGCCAAGGGAACGAAAGAGTTCCCGGCGCCAAGTGGTATCGGACTCATCGTCCAATGACTCCGAGACGCACTCCTCCCCCGAAGACGAGGAGGAAGAAGAAGATGCTCCCCCTCCAATCGAGGGAGACAAGAAAAGGAAGGCCGCCCCAACCTGGGGGGCGAAGGGTCCAAGAAGGGAAGGACTCTCCTTCCGGACTACTCCACCACCGCCGCCGAAGGCGAAGACGAGTGGCTGCTCAGGGCCAAGCCCCTGGCGAAGTCGTAAGTATTCGGATACCAGAGTAACTCATAGTATACCTCTGTCGCACTGCTTCTCCTAACGCCAAATATGATTATGCAGACCGCCCCGAGCCCGTATCGACGCATCCTCGTCGGACGACTCCTTGGACTCGTCGGATATGGATAGCGATCCACTTCCGACCGCCACCTCCCCTTGCCCTACGGATAATGCCGAGGTATTGTCTCAAGAGGCACCGGGTCGAGGGGAGACAGTCCTGGAGGCGCTTCAAGGCGACCTTCCGGACTCCGGGAGCAGAGGGAGTAAAGCTCCCGAGGGCTCCGAGTTCGGCCCTCAGCCGAACACCGCGCCTGAACCTCCAGTGGTTCCGGACTCGGGCAGGCGGCCTCCTTCCAAAAGGGGCAAGACGTCTGTTCCGGTGACCTCTGTCCATCCAGAGGCACCGGACAACCTGCTGGGAGCGCTTCGCGGCGCTTCCATCGACGAAGAGCACCGCACTATTATGAGTGCGGTGATCAAGAAGGTTCAGTCCGCCAAGAGCGGACTTACTGAAGCCTGTGCCAGCCTTTTAGCAGGCTTTGAGGTAAGTATTTAAAATATAGGAAAAATATTACCGCATAGACAGTAGCCCCTGATGCTCTGTTTGGTGTTCACAAAGAAAAGCCGAATAGAGGATCAAATAATATCTGCAGGAGTCTAATACTAGTATGTATGTATGTGTATGCAGGCTTCACTGCTGACCTCTGCCACACTGACTGCGGAGGTCGCCGCACTGAAGCAGGACCTCGAGGGGTCCGAGAAAGAGCTCGGCCTTGCTAAGAGGCAGCTCGAGGAGAACAAAGGTAAGTAATACCTAGTCTATAGATATATATAAAAAAGATGTGATTGCAAAATGGCACGATCATCTTAAATTTGCCAGGGGCCACGACCGAGGTGGCGACTGAGGGAGTCCTGGATTAGGGGGTGTCCGGATAGCCGGACTATACCTTCGGCCGGACTCCTGGACTATGAAGATACAAGATTGAAGACTTCGTCCCGTGTCCGGAAGGGACTTTCCATGGCGTGGAAGGCAAGCTTGGCGATACGGATATGTAGATCTCCAACCATTGTAACCGACTCTGTGTAACCCTAGCCCTCTCCGGTGTCTATATAAACCGAGGGTTTTAGTCCGTAGGACGAACAACAATCATACCATAGGCTAGCTTCTAGGGTTTAGCCTCTCTGATCTCGTGGTAGATCTACTCTTGTACTACCCATATCATCAATATTAATCAAGCAGGACGTAGGGTTTTACCTCCATCAAGAGGGCCCGAACCTGGGTAAAACATCGTGTCCCCTGCCTCCTGTTACCATCCGGGCTAGACGCACAGTTCGGGACCCCCTACCCGAGATCCGCCGGTTTTGACACCAACAGCGACCCTGAAGCAAGCGCTATCTGAGGTCGAAAACAAAGCGGCCCAGGAGCGCACCGAGTGGGAAAAACAAGAGGCACGGGTGGGCGAGGTGCAGCAAGAGCTCCACACTCTCGTGACGAAGCACGAGGCGTTGGAGCTTGACTTGAAGATGCGAGAGTCCGAGCTTGCCGCGGCCCTTGAGAGTGCAAAGAGTGCCAAGGCTAAAGCCCAAAAGGCCCTCCAGGAGATTGATGCGATGAAGAAGATAGAGGCGGGTAAGGCATTCAATATGCAAAGCAAGCATGTGAAAGTAAATTATTTGTTACTTACCCGAGTCCAGAGCTCTCCAGGAGCATTCGCAGATTTGCCCCGCAGCATGTCGGATGCCGCACAGTTTTACCAGGCCGAGGAGGGAAGCTCGACGGAGAAGTTGTTCTGGTCTCAGTATACTTGGACCGAACATTCGGTGCCTACGAGCGACCAGCTGAAGCAACTGGTCGAGCTGCACAAGGCGGCCGAACAGGCCATGAAGGGCTTTATAGTCCGGATGTGGTCTGGCCACGCCCTTCCCAACTGCTACTTCGGCCTGGTGAGGCGGCTTGTGGATGCCTGCCCACGGCTGGAAGTCATCAAGCGGTCCGTCTGCATCGAAGGTGCTCGCCGGGCTTTCGCCCGTGCGAAGGTGCACTAGGCCAAGATGGACGCCGTGAAGCTGGTGAAGGAGGGGTCGCCGCAGGGCAGGGAGCATCGCAACCCCAAGATGTACTATGAGGGTGTCCTAAAGGGTGCCCGCCTTGTAGTGGACGAGTGTGCAAAAGATGTAATATTTGAATGAACTTGCTCATGTGATCATATATGATGAAAACTTGTTCATATGCGCTATGCAACGCTTGTTTGAATTGAAAATATTACCTTTTGTGCGGCTATTTATCAAATCGGAGAGATGGCTAGTTGTCGGCTTCTGCCCCCATGCCACAAGTGCTGGGGTGCTCGGGATAAACCTGAGCACTCTTGTTCCCATTTTTGGGTCCTTCGAGGGAGGTGCTCAGCACAATGAACAAGGCACTCGGACTATAATGCGTTATCACTCTCACTTAGCCATAGAATTCTATAATTTTAAATTTCGGCGAAGCCCCTAGTAGTCGGAAGGCCGGATTCGGGGCGCTATACACGCCTTTGGCCGGACAGAGCCGACTCCTCGCTCTAAGCGGCATAAGTCTTTAGGGACTCGAAACCTCTCGAACAGCGACCAGTCTCTCGCCTTATCATGACAGTCAGTTTTAGCTTTCTCTACTAAGGTGCTTAGCCCAGCAGAAACGGGGCACAATCGCAGTAGTTCTCCCAGTGCTACCTTAGCCGATATAGCGGAACGTAAGGTACCAAAACATGGGAGACAGGCAAACCCAACTATTGACCCAAGACATGATTCGGAGCTGATGCATATAATGCTATAAGTTCGGGGTGCCGCACTATCGAAAGCGTTCGGACTTCTCACGCCGTAGTGTGGGGTATGCTTAAGCCCCTAGCGTATTGGTCGTACCAGAGTGTACGGGTGCTAGATGTCATGAATGAACATATATATATAAAGGAAGAATGCAATAATAGTCTTAGTGCTATGCATTGTTTATTCAAAAAGGTGTGTTAAAGCAGAATGATACAAGTAGTGCGGTAAGCAAAAAGCAGGACTATTTGACATGTCCCCTCCAAGGGCAAGCTGAGGAATAGTATTAAAGCAAGTATTTCACTCGTTATCATAATCCACCTGGGAGTTTCGTGGTGTGACATAGCTTTCTGCCTCCTTGGTTGCTGCATCATGTGTTCGGCAATCATGCTGTCGGACAGGGTTTCCAGAGATTAAAGTCCTGAAATAGAAAAATAACAAAGCGGGAAGCCCCTAGTGCGGTTTAAGCCGCGTCTTGGAGCGTGCCATAGTCGTGCCCCCCTCCCCACCTGTGCCCATGGTATTTTTAATGCGTAATTATGTACGCGTGGCATGGATTTCGCCGTTTGGCTGGGACCGGGGTGGGTCGCATTGCTATGCAAGCTCGGAACGTGCCAGGCGGTCCTGTTGCCAATTACTCCGGGCGCGCTTGAAGGTGTCCGGGTCCTTAATCGCCGAACTAGTAGATTGCTTTAAGAGGCTGCTTTGCGCTTCGGCTGCGAGGGCCGCAGTGTGCTCCTCCGTGCGGAGGGAGTGCTCTGTGTTCCCATTGACTGTGATGACCCCTCGAGGTCCTGGCATCTTGAGCTTGAGATATGCATAATGTGGTACCGCATTGAATCTCGCAAATGCAGTTCGTCCGAGCAGTGCATGGTAGCCACTGCAGAACGGGGCTATATCAAAGATTAACTCTTTGCTTCGGAATTTATCCGGGGATCCGAAGACCACTTCCAGTGTGACTGAGCATGTGCAATGGGCCTCTACACCTGGTATGACGCCTTTAAAGGTCGTTTTTGTGGGTTTGATCCTTGAGGGGTCTATAGCCATTTTGCACACTGTGTCCTGATAAAGCAGGTTCAGGATGTTGCCGCCATCCATAAGGACTCGAGTGAGGTGAAATCCGTCAATGATTGGGTCTAGGACCAGTGCGGCGAATCCGCCATGACGGATACTAGTGGGGTGGTCCCTGCGATCAAAGGTGATCGGACAGGAGGACCATGGGTTGAACTTTGGAGCGACTGGCTCCAACGCATATACGTCCCTGAGCGCACGCTTCCGCTCCCTCTTGGGGATGTGGGTTGCGTATATCATGTTCACCATCCGCACTTGTGGGGGGAACCTCTTCTGTCCTCCGGTGTTCGGCTGCCGGGGCTCCTCCTCGTCATCGCTATGTGACCCCTTATCTTTGTTTTCGGCATTTAACTTGCCGGCCTGCTTGAACACCCAACAATCCATGTTGGTGTGGTTGGCTGGCTTGTCGGGGGTGTCGTGTATTTGACACGAGCGATCGAGTATATGGTCCAAACTAGACGGGCCCGGAGTGCTTCTTTTGAATGGCTTTTTCCGCTGACCGGGTTTAGAGCCTTTGAATCCGGCATTGACTGTTGTATCCTCGGTATTGTCGCTGTTAATGCGGCGGTTATGTTTGTTGTGACATGACCTGCCGTTGCCGTCCTTAGTATCCTAAGTACCATGGTTCTTTGATATGTTATTACTGCGAGCCAACCAGCTGTCCTCTCCCGCACAAAAGTGGGTCATGAGTGTCGTGAGGGCTGCCATAGATTTCGGCTTTTCCTGGCCAAGGTGCCGGGCGAGCCATTCGTTGCGGATGTTGTGCTTAAAAGCTGCTAGGGCCTCTGCATCCGGACAGTCGACGATTTGATTTTTCTTTGTTAGGAACCGTGTCCAGAATTGCCTGGCTGATTCCTCTGGCTGCTAAATTATGTGGCTCAAGTCATCGGCATCTGGTGGTCGCACATAAGTGCCCTGAAAGTTGTCAAGGAATGCGGCTTCCAGATCTTCCCAACAGCCAATGGACTCTACTGGCAAGCTGTTGAGCCAATGTTGAGTTGGTCCTTTGAGTTTGAGTGGGAGGTATTTGATGGCGTGTAGGTCATCACCGCGAGCCATGTGGATGTGCAGGAGGAAATCCTCGATCCATACCACAGGATCTGTTGTGCCGTTGTATGATTCTATATTTACGGGTTTGAAACCCTCTGGGATTTGATGATCCATTACTTCGTCTGTGAAGCATAAGGGGTGTGTGGCGCCTCTCTACTGGGCTATATCGCGACGCAGCTCAAATGAGTCTTGCCCGCTGTGTTCGGCCCGGTCGGACTTACTTTTACTGTATCCGGCGGGACGATTATCGTCTCACATAGTGGCAGGCCCTCGTGATCCGTAGATCGATCTTGCATGTTTTGCTTTCTCCTCCAATACGTCTCGCAGGTCTGGCGTATTTCCCCATGCCTTTTTATTTGAATGGCGTCGGGGTGCGGGCTGAGCTGTTGGCTGGATGCCTCTCTATTGCGGCCACGAGGTGGCCGATCAGCCGTGTCATACGCCGGGGATGTAGGTTTCGGTGCTTCCTCCTCCAGTCAGGGTAGCAACCTGCACTTTGGGTAACTCTTGGAGGGGTGTTCGAGTCTATATTCCTCGGCTGCCAGTACTTCAGTCCATCTGTCAGCTAGCAAATCTTGATCAGCTTGAAGCTGTTGCTGCTTTTTCCTAAGGCTATTTGTCGTGGCTATAAGCCGGCTCTTGAAGCGCTCTTGTTCGACGGGATCCTCTGGCACGACGAATTCGTCATCGTCGAGGCTTGCTTCGTCATTGGAGGGAGGCATGTAATTATCATCCTCCGCCTCTCCATCTGCCACTCTCTCAGGAGGGCTGGTTTCTCCATCCTCCTGCTCTAAATCTTGCTGGAGGGGATTACTGTTGTCTTCGGCACTGCCCGGAGTGCTATTATCTCCGGTGCCGGTATCACCACTTTTGCCTTGGTGGGACTTAGAGCGGCGCCACAGACGCCGGCGCTTGGGTTGCTTCTTGGAGGGGTCATCCTCCGTTGTCCGTCGCCATTGCCTTCTTTGGGTGTGTCCACCATGTATATGTCATATGATGAGGTGGCTGTCCAGTGCCCTGTGGGCAGTGGTTCCTCTTCGCCTCCCGCATCGTCGTCCATACCGTCGATGTCTTCGGAGTCGAAGTCGAGCACGTCGGTTAAGTCATCAATAGTGGCTACTAAGTGGATGGTGGGTGGGCGGCGAATTTCTTCGTCATCCGCATCCCAATCCTGCCGGACGTAGTTCGGCCAGGACTCTCCTAACAAGGAGAGAGACCTTAATGAGTTCAGTATGTCGCCAAAGGGCGAGTGCTGAAAAATATCCGCGGAGGTAAACTCCATGATCGGCGCCCAGCCGGATTCAATAGGCATGGGCGCAGGCGGTTCGGAGTCCGTGGTCGGAAAAGGATCCGACAGTTTGGCAACACGGCTCTCTTGAAAGGTAAGGTCGATATTCGACTCGATCGTCGCTGAGGATACAGCTTCCGTGGCAGGGTCTATCCCCCCGTCCATGGATGGTGCGACTGGTTC
This sequence comes from Triticum aestivum, assembly GCF_018294505.1. Taxonomy (NCBI): domain Eukaryota; kingdom Viridiplantae; phylum Streptophyta; class Magnoliopsida; order Poales; family Poaceae; genus Triticum; species Triticum aestivum. The sequence continues at coordinate 543,009,956 of NC_057812.1, read as the reverse complement.
CGAATTGAGGGTCGGAGTGGTTGCCGGTGCGATCTTCTGAACACTGTCCGATGGTAGAGCTAAATCATACTCATCGTGGCCGTGTGGCGCACAAGGTAGGGGCTCGAATCCGTCGAAGATCAAGTCTCCACGGATATCGGTCGTGTAGTTTAAGCTTCCAAACCTGACCTGGTGTCCAGGGGCGTAACTTTCGATCTGCTCTAGATGGCCAAGCGAGTTGGCCCGCAGTGCGAAGCCGCCGAATACGAAGATCTGTCCGGGGAGAAAAGTCTCACCCTGGACTGCATCGCTATCGATGATTGAAGGAGCCATCAAGCCTAATGGCGATGACACAGAGGAACTCTCAATGAAAGCACCAATGTCGGTGTCAAAACTAGCGGATCTCGGGTAGGGGGTCCCGAACTGTGTGTCTAAGCCGGATGGTAACAGGAGGCAGGGAACACGATGTTTTACCCAGGTCCGGGCCCTCTTGATGGAGGTAAAACCCTATGTCCTTCTTGATTTATTCTTGGTGATATGAGTATTACAAGAGTTGATCTACCACGAGATCGGAGATGCTAAACCCTAGAAGCTAGCCTATGGAATGATTGTATGTTGTCCTATGGACTAAAACCCTCCGGTTTATATAGACACCGGAGGGGGTTAGGGTTACACAAGGTCGGTTACAAAGGAGGAGATATCCATATCCGTACTGCCTAGCTTGCCTTCCACGCCAAGTAGAGTCCCATCCAGACACGAGACGAAGTCTTCAATCTTGTATCTTCATAGTCCAACAGTCCGGACACAGGATATAGTCCGGCTGTCCGGAGACCCCCTAATCCAGGACTCCCTCAAGCACTCTCCAGTAAAAAATTGCAGCAAATATCATGAGTGCTAAAGTTTCTGTTTTTTACAGAAAGATCACAAAGACTTTCCCCAAGTCTTCCCAAAGGTTCTACTTGGCACAAACACTAATTAAAAGCATAAAACCACATCTAAACAGAGGCTAGATGAATTATTTATTACTAAATAGAATCAAAAAGCAAGAAACAAAAATAAAATTGGGTTGCCTCCCAACAAGCGCTATCGTTTAACACCCCTAGTTAGGCATTGATAATTGCAATGATGCTCACATGAAAGACAAGAATTGAATCATAAAGGGAGCATCATAAAACACGTGACAAACACATCTAAGTCTAACATACTTCCTATGCATAGGCATCTTATAGGAAAACAAATTATCAAGGCAAGCAAAAACTAGCATATGCAAGGAAGCAGAAAGAAACAATAGCAATCTCAACATAACAAAAGGTAATTTAGTAACATGGAAATTTCTACAACCATATTTTCCTCTCTCATAATAATTACATGTAGGATCATAAGCAAATTCAACAATATAGCTATCACAAAACATATTCTTAGCACGATCCACATGTATGCAAAGTTGACACTCTTCCAAAATAGTGGGATTAAAATTAACTAAAGTCATGACCTCTCCAAACCCACTTTTATAAAAAATCATAAGATTGAACATGCTCCAAATATGTGGGATCTAAAGTTGACACTCTTCCAAACCCACTTTCAATAATATTTCAAACACTATTATCAATCTCATATTCATCATGGGGCTTAAATAAATTTTCAAGATCAAAAGAAGAATCACCCCAATCATGATCATTGCAACAAATAGTAGTCATAGCAAAACTAGCATCCCCAAGCTTGAGGTTTTGCATATCATTAACACAATTGACATTAAGATAATTTATAATAACATCATTGCAATCATGCTTTTCATCGAAGGAACTATCAAGTATGGGTGCAATAGCAACAATCTCATGTTTAACATAAGGAACTATAGCAAATTCATCTTCATAAATATTGGCATCATGACCACAAGAATAGCAAGCATCATGTTCATCAAGGGATATTTCAATCAAATCATCGAAATCATAATTATCTATAGATTCATGCATATCATTATTTTCTTACGAAGCAACGGTCATTCTTTCAATAAATTCTTTGACATAGACATTTTGAGCATAGTTTTCATAGAAATATTTAAGTATGTCAAAATTTTCAGATTCGTAGAGAGTAATATCATACTTTTCAATCAAAGAAGCAACTTCATAAGCACCCTTACAAGCAACAAATTCCTCAATTTGTTCGATATCATAGTAACTATAAACACCCTTTGCATAAGAAGATAAGATTTCATTATCATTAAACTCACATAGGTAGGGGAGGTGTTTTTATGGTTCTTAGAGCAACAAGTAAAATCACAAATTTCACAAAGATTCCAAGCATAACACAGCAATCTGTTTATTTGATCCCATAAGAGTCTCCCTTTTTCAAAAAAACGGTGACGCACAAAATGAGCATGCTCATCTAAAGATTTCACATCAACTAGGCTAGTTGCGGTTTCAGCACGAGCGCATAAGGATCGAAGATGATCCAAGTAGAACACTTTAAGTGGATCCATATCAATAGATTTTTAGCAAGCAAAGATGCAAGAAAATAGAAGGCACATGGAAACACAAAGAAAGATACATAGGGGAAGAAGGCGAACGGAAAAAGGGCGAATAAAACGGCATGGGGAGAGGAAAACGAGAGGCAAATGGCAAATAATGTAATGTGAGGGATAAGAGTTTATGATGGGTACTTGGTATGTCTTGACTTGTGCGTAGACTACCCGACAACAGCGCCAGAAATCCTTCTTGCTACCTATTGAGCACTGCGTTGGTTTTCCCTTGAAGAGGAAAGGGTGATGCAGCGAAGTAGCATAAGTATTTCCCTCAGTTTTTGAGAACCATGGTATCAATCCAGTAGGAGGCCACACGCAAGTCCCTCATACCTACACAAACAAATAAGAACCTCGCAACCAACGTGATAAAGGGGTTGTCAATCCCTTCACGGTCACTTACAAGAGTGAGATCTGATAGAGATAATAATGATAAGATACATATTTTTGATATTTTTATGATATAGATTGAAAGTAAAGATTGCAAAATAAAATAGATTGGAAACTTATACGACGGAGAATAGACCCGTGGGCCATAAGTTTCACTAGTGGCTTCTCTCAAGATAGCATAAGTATTACAGTGGGTGAACGAATTACTGTCGAGCAATTGATAGAAAAGTGAATAATTATGAGAATATCTAGGCATGATCATGTATATAGGCATCATGTCCGTGACAAGTGGACCGACTCCTGCCTGCATATACTACTATTACGACACACATCGACCGCTATCCAGCATGCATCTAGAGTATTAAGTTCATAAGAACATAGTAACGCCTTAGTTAAGATGACATGATGTAGAGGGATGAACTCAAGCAATATGATATAAACCCCATCTTTTTATCCTTGATGGCAACAATACAATACGTGTCGTTTCCCTTTCTGTCACTGGGATCGAGCACCGCAAGATTGAACCCAAAGCTAAGCACTTCTCCCATTGCAAGAAAGATCAATATAGTAAGCCAAACCAAACTGATAATTCGAAGAGACTTGCAAAGATAACCAATCATGCATAAAATATTTCAGAGAAGAATCAAATATTGTTCATAGATAGACTTGATCATAAACCCACTATTCATTGGATCTCGACAAACACACCGCAAAAAGAGTTACATCGAATAGATCTCCAAGAAGATCAAGGAGAACTTTGTATTAAGATTCAAAGAGAGAGAAGAAGCCATCTAGCTAATAACTATGGACCCGAAGGTCTGAAGTAAACTACTCACACATCATCGAAGGGGCCGTGGAGTTGATGTAGAGGCCCTCCGTGATCAATGCCCCCCTCCGGCGGAGCTCCGGAAAAGGCCCCAAGATGGGATCTCTTGGGTACAGAAGGTTGCGGCGGTGGAAATAGGGTTTCGTGGTGCTCCTGGATGTTTTCGGGGTAGGTGAACATATATAGGAGGAAGATGTAGGTCAGTTGAGCCACAAGGGGGGAGGGCGCGCCCCCTGCCTCATGGCCACCTTGTTGGTTGCTTGACGTCCACTCCAAGTCCTCTGGATCACGTTTGTTCCAAATATCATGCTCCCGAAGGTTTCATTCCGTTTGGACTCAGTTGATATTCCTTTTCTGTGAAACACTAAAATAGGCAAAAAAACAGAAATTTGCACTGGGCCTTGGGTTAATATGTTAGTCCCAAAAATAATATAAAAGTGTAAAATAAAGCCCATTAACATCCAAAACAGATAATATAATAGCATTGAACAATCAAAAATTATAGATACGTTGGAGACGTACCAACGTCCCTCGAACTGTTGATCCAGTTGAGGCCGAGAGAGAGTTCCATCAGCACGATGGCGTGGCGACGGTGATGATGAAGTTACCGACGCAGGGCTTCGCCTAAGCACTACGACGATATGACAGAGGTGTGTAACTATGAAGGGGGGCACCGCACACGGCTAAAAGATCAACTTGTGTGTTCTAGGGTGCCCCCCTCCCCACGTATATAATGGAGAGAGGAGGGGAGGGTCGTTCGGCCCCTAGGGCGCGCCCAACAGGGGAGTCCTACTAGGACTCCTAGTCCTAGTAGGATTCCACTAAAAGGGAGAGAGGGGGAAGGAAGGAGAGGGAGAGGGAGTATGAAAGGGGGGTGCCGCGCCCCTTCCCTTGTCCAATTCGGACTGCAAGGGGGGCGGCCTACCCTGGCTGGCCTCCTCTCTCTCTAATAAGGCCCATGGTGGCCACTAGTTCCCCCGGGGGTTCCGGTAACCCCCTCCGGCACTCCGTTTTTACGTGAAACTATCAGGAACACTTTGAGTGTCTGAATAACATGGTCCAATATATCAATCTTTATGTCTCGACCATTTCGAGACTCCTCATCATGTCCATGATCTAATCCGGGATGCCGAACAAACTTCAGTACATCAAATCACATAACTCATAATACAAATCGTCATTGACCATTAAGCGTGCGGACCCTACGGGTTCGAGAACTATGTAGACATGACCGAGACACATCTCCGGTCAATAACCAATAACGGAACCTGTATGCTCATATTGGCTCCGACATATTCTACGAAGATCTTTATCGGTCAAAGCGCATAACAACATACGTTCTTCCCTTTGTCATCGGTATGTTACTTGCCCTAGATTCGATCAACGGTATCATAATACCTAGTTCAATCTCGTTACCGGCAAGTCTCTTTACTCATTCCGTAATGTATCATCCACTAACTAACTCATTAGTCACATTGCTTGCAAGGCTCATAGTGATGTGCATTACCGAGAGGGCCCAGAGATACCTCTCCGATACACAGAGTGACAAATCCAAATCTCGATCTATGCCAACTCAACAAACACCATCGAATACACCTGTAGAGCATCTTTATAATCACCTGGTAACGTTGTGACGTTTGATAGCACACAAGGTGTTCCTCCGGTATTTGGGAGTTGCATAATCTCATAGTCGGAGGGACATGTATAAGTCATGAAGAAAGCAATAGCAGCAAAACAAAACGATCATTATGCTAAGCTAACGGATGGGTCTTGTCCATCACATCATTCTCTAATGATGTGATCCCATTCATCAAATGACAACTTATAACCTGCAAGTATAGGGGATCACAACAGCTTTCGAGGGTAGAGTATTCAACCCAAATTTATTGATTCGACACAAGGGGAGCCAAAGAATATTCTCAAGTATTAACAGCTGAGTTTTCAATTCAACCGCACATGAAATACTTAATATCTGCAGCAAAGTATTTAGTAGCAAAGTAATATGGAAGTAACGGTAATGGTGGCAAAAGTAACAGTATTGGTTTTTGTAGCAATCGTAATAGTGGCAACGGAAAAGTAACTAAGAAAAGATCAATATGTGAAAAGCTCGTAGGCAACGGATCAGTGATGGATAATTATGTCGGGTGCGATTCCTCATGCAATAGTTATAACATAGGGTGACACAGAACTAGCTCCAATTCATCAATGTAATGTAGGCATGTATTCCGAATATAGTCATACATGCTTATGGGAAAGAACTTGCATGCCATCTTTTGTCCTACCCTCCCGTGGCAGCGGGGTCCTATTGGAAACTAAGGGATATTAAGGCCTCCTTTTAATAGAGTACCGGACCAAAGCATTAACACTTAGTGAATACATGAACTCCTCAAACTATGGTCATCACCGGGAGTGGTCCCGATTATTGTCACTTCGGGGTTACCGGATCATAACACATATTAGTTGACTATTGACTTGCAAAATAGGATCAAGAACTCACATATATTCATGAAAACATAATAGGTTCAGATCTGAAATCATGGCACTCGGGCCCTAGTGACAAGCATTAAGCATACCAAAGTCATAGCAACATCAATCTTAGAACCTAATGGATACTAGGGATCAAACCCTAACAAAACTAACTCGATTACATGATAAATCTCATCCAACGCATCACCGTCCAGCAAGCCTACGATGGAATTCCTCACGCACGGTGGTGAGAATCATGAAATTGGTGATGAATGAAGGTTGATGATGATGGCGACGGATTCCCCTCTCTGGAGCCCCGAATGGACTGCAGATCAGCCCTCCCGAGAGAGATTAGGGATTGGCGGCGGCTCCATATCGTAAAACGCGATGAATCCTTCTCTCTGATTTTTTTCTCCCCGAACGTGAATATATAGAGTTGGAGTTGACGTCGGTGGAGCCTCAGGGGGCCCACGAGGCAGGGGGGCTCGCCCTGCACCCTCGTGGGCAGAGTGTGGGCCCCCTGGTGTTGATTCTTTCGCCAGTATTTTTTATTAATTCCAAAACGCGTCTTCGTTGATTTTCATGTCATTCTGAGAACTTTTATTTCTGCACAAAAATAACACCCTGGAATTCTGCTGAAAACGACGTCAGTCCAGGTTAGTTCCATTCAAATCATGCAAGTTAGAGTCCAAAACAAGGTCAAAAGTGTTTGGAAAAGTAGATACGATGGAGACGGATCAACTCCCCCAAGCTTAAACCTTTGCTTGTCCTCAAGCAATTCAGTTAATAAACTGAAAGTGATAAAGAAAAACTTTTACAAACTCTATTTGATCTTGTTGTTGTAAATATGTAAAACCAGCATTCAAGTTTTAGCAAAGATTATGAACTAACCATATTCACAATAACATTTAGGTCTCATGTTTACTCATATCAATGGCATAATCAACTAGCGAGCAATAATAGTAAATCTCGGATGACGACACTTCCTCAAAACAATCATAATATGATATAACAAAATGGTATCTCGCTAGCCCTTTCTGAGACCGCAAAACATAAATGCAGAGCACCCCTGAAGATCAAGGACTGACTAGAAATTATAATTCATGGTAAAAGTGATCTAGTCATAGTCATACTCAATGTAAATTAATAGGAATGCATGCAAATGACAGTGGTGCCCTCCAACTGGTGCTTTTTAATAAGAGGATGATGACTCAACATAAAAGTAAATAGATAGGCCCTTCGCAGAGGGGAGCAGGGATTTGTAGAGGTGCCAGAGCTCAAGTTTTGAAATAGAGATAAATAATATTTTGAGTGCTATACTTTCATTGTCAACATAACAACCAAGAGAACTCGATATCTTCCATGCTACACACATTATAGGCGGTTCCCAAACAGAATGGTAAAGTTTGTACTCCCCCACCACCAACAAACATCAATCCATGGCTTGTCCGAAACAATGCGTGCCTCCAACTAACAACAATCCTGGGGGAGTTTTGTTAGCAATTATTTTAATTTAAGCATGGGACTGGGCATCCCGGTTACCAGCCATTTTCTCGTGAATGATGAGCAGAGTCCACTCATCTTGAGAATAACCCACCTAGCATGGAAGATATAGACAGCCCTAGTTGATACATGAGCTATTCGAGCATACAAAACAGAATTTCATTTGAAGGTTTAGAGTTTGGCACATACAAATTTACTTGGAACGGTAGGTATATACCGCTTATAGGAAGGTATGGTGGACTCATATGGAATAACTTTGGGGTTTATGGAAGTGAATGCACAAGCGGTATTCCCGCTTAGTAAAAGTGAAGGCTAGAAAGATACTAGGAAGCGAACAACTAGAGAGCGACAACAGTAATGAACATGCATTAAAATTAATCAACACTGAGTGCAAGCATGAGTAGGATATAATTCACCATGAACATAAATATCGTGGAGGCTATGTTGATTTTGTTTCAACTACATGCGTGAACATGTGCCAAGTCAAGCCACTCGAATCGTTCAAAGGTGGATACCACCCTATCATACCATATCACAACTATTTCAATAGCATGTTGGCACACAAGGTAAACCATTATAAATTCCTAGCTAATTAAGCATGGCATGAGCAACTATAATCTCTAATTGTCATTACAAACATGTCTCATTCATAATAGGTTGAATCAAGAACGATGAACTAATCATATTAAAAACAAGATAGGTCGAGTTCATACCAGCTTCTCTCATCTCAATAGGTCCATCATATATCGTCATTATTGCCTTTCACTTGCACGACCGAACGGTGTGGATAATAATAATAGTGCACGTGCATTGGACTAAGCTGGAATCTGTAAGCATTTAATACAAGGGAGAAGACAAGGTAATATGGGCTCTTGGTTAGATCAACAATAATGCATATGAGAGCCACTCAACATTTTCATCATGGTCTTATCCTCTCGACCCCCAAAGAAAATAAATAAAACTATTTACACAGGAAAGCTCCCAACAAGAAAAAGAAGAACGAGGAATCTTTTTGGGTTTTATTTTAATTACTACTACATGCATGGAAAGTAAACTAGCTAAAAGCTACAACTAATTTTTTTGGTTTTTCTTAAGGTCTTTCAAACACACAAGAAGAATGCTAGAAAAGAAAATAAACTAGCATGGATGGTACACTGAAAAAGTATGAGCACCGACAAGTAAAATGAGTGTGTGAACATGAATGTAATGTCGGTGAGAAATACGCATTCCCCCAAGCTTAGGCTTTTGTCCTAAGTTGGTATATGGCCACTGATAAAAGCTACTCTCTCCGGTGTACTGAGGAGGGTCCTCAGGATGCCATTGGTTAGCGATCTCCTCCGGATCCTAGTGATAAACAGACTGATGATAAGGATCAAGTGGTGGCTCCGGCTCAGGCTCTGGGACTTTGTCAGCCTACAGTACGCATAAATGGCCTTGGGTAAGATGAGGTACGTGCCTGAAAGTATGTTAAACAGAGAGGGTGCAGGGAAGGTAATAATCTCACAGTGAGTTTTACCAAATATCAAATTATACTTAAGCATCTTCTTCTTATCTTTAAAAATAAAATCATGTGCTACCATACTCTTATAATCTAGAAAAAAAGGAGGCAGCAACTTTTCCTCTTTCTCATAATGCCTAATAGGTATCCCAAAGTATTCAGCAAGGCGTGAAGCAAAGATGCCTCCGAAGATGGGGCCCTTTGTTCGGTTCAGATTTAATCGTTTAGCAACAATAGCGCCAAAGCTGAAAGTGGTATCACGAAACAAAGCATGGCGCAAAATGACAATATCAGGAGCACTAAGATTTCCACTATTCCCGTGACCAATAAAGCATCTGCTAGCAAATATTGCAAAGTAACGTAGAACAGGAAAATGTATACTGGTAATTCTTGCGTCTGAAATTTTCCTAGTTTCTCCTACAGCAATTCTATCAATAAACCCATCCACATTGCTACGATGTGGTTCCTCGATGCTTCCCTCAAAGGGAATCTTACAGACCCGACAAAAATCAAGAAGTGACATCTCCTTAACCTCATCATATAAGTGAAAACTCCACTGAAGGTGGTGATTTCTTATCATGGAAATAAAAAATTTGCACGAACATATTAGTGAGTAGAAGATACTGTTCGCGCTGGTCGCGGAGGAAGTCGGTGAGCCTTGCATTCTCAGCCAAATAATAAAAGTCATTGTAAATCCCGACTGCTCTCAAGAACTCATCACATGGCCATTCGCATGGCCGAACCTCCGCGGTGCGAGGAAGATTGTATTTGGGCTTTTTATTCTCCTCATTCTGCTTATCATTTGAGCTTCGGCTCGAAGAGCCTCTCAACAATCTCTTCAACATTTATCCCTCTGAAAATTTCTAAAAAAGATGTTAGTCACTCAAAATAAAAGTGAATCAAACTCAACAAGATTGATAGCAACTACTCCTACAAGTGCCTAGAGGCTATATCATGCATTAAAACTACTTTTGACCACATAAATTTGACATGCAAGCTCAAGAACAGGGTCACCTAAGCAGCAAAAATTTGCAATAAATAAAGCACTAGAACAAAAACTAACTGGACCATTGGAGGAGTCACATACCGAAGAACAATCTCCCAAAGCAGTTTTGTGAATGGAGCTTTGAGCAAGGAGATCGAAAATGGCAGCAAGATGAGCTAGAACACGAATTTGAGCTATGGGAGGATTTTTCTGGAGGGGGTCCATGGGACACGGGGCTTGCCCCAGGGGGTGGGCGCACCCTGGACCCTTGTGGCCAGATGGTGGGTCCCCCTGGTGTGTTCTTAGTGCCAGTAATTCTAAAATATTCTACAAAAAATCATATATCATTTTCAGGACATTTGGAGAACTTTTATTTTCGAGGTATTTTTTTATTGCAAGGATAATTTAGAAAACAGACAGAAAATACTATTTTCGCTTTATTTAAACTAAATAACAAAAAGTAAAAGAAGGGTATATAGAGTTGCGCTTTCTAACTTCATCCATCTCATGCTCATCAAAAGGAATCCACTAACAAGGTTGATCAAGTCTTGTTAACAAACTCTTTCCGAATAACATGAAACCGGAGAATTTTCGAATAACACTAAGTTACCTCAACGGGGATATGCATGTCCCGAACAATAAGAATATCATATTCTTCTTGACAGTAGGAAGAGGGAATTCAAAACCTCCAATAGTAATCGTTGAAATTTTTCCAATGGAATTGATACTGTTGACTTGAGGTTGTTTCCTCGGAAAGTGTATCGTATTCTCAATACCATTAACATGAAAAGTGACATTGCCTTTGTTGCAATCAATAACAGCCCCTGTAGTATTCAAAAAGGGTCTACCAAGAATAATAGACATACTATCGTCCGCGGGAATATCAAGAATAACAAAGTCCGTTAAAATAGTAACGTTTAGTAACGTTTGCAACCACAACAGGCACATCCTCACAAATAGCGACAGGTATAGCAGTTGATTTATCGGCCATTTGCAAAGATATTTCAATAGGTGTCAACTTATTCAAATCAAGTCTACGATATAAAGAGAGAGGCATAACACTAACACCGTCTCCAAGATCACATAAGGTAGTTCTAACATAGTTTCTTTTAGTGGAGCATGGTATAGTTGGTACTCCGGGATCTCCTAGTTTCTTTGGTATTCCACCTTTAAAAGTATAATTGGCAAGCATGGTGGAAATTTCAGCTTCCGTTATCTTTCTTTTATTTGTAACAATATCTTTCATATACTTAGCATAAGGATTCATTTTAAGCATATCAGTCAAACGCATGCGCAAAAAGTTAGGTCTAATCATTTCAGCAAAGCGCTCAAAATCCTCATCATCCTTTTCCTTGGATGGTTTAGGAGGAAAAGGCATGGGTGTCTAAACCCATGGTTCTCTTTCTTTACCGTGATTCCTAGCAATGAAGTCTCTCTTATCATAACGTTGATTCTTTGATTGTGGTTTATCAAGATCAACTGCAGGATCAATCTCTACATCATTGTTATTGCTGGGTTGAGCATCAACATGAACATCATCATTAATATTATCACTAGGTTCATGTTCATTACCAGATTGTGTTTCAGCATCAGAAATAGAAATATCATTGAGATTCTCAGGTGTGTCAACAACAGGTTCACTAGAAGTATGCAAAGGCCTATCATTTTTCTTTTTCCTCTTCTTATAAGGACTAGGTGTATCAACATTAGTTCTCTAAGAATCTTGGTCAACTGTCTTAGGGTGGCCCTCAGGATACAAAGGTTCCTGAGTCATTTTACCCCCTCTAATCACAACTCTAACAACATCATAATTTTTCTTATTATTCAATTCATTGAGCAAATCATCTTGTGCTTTAAGCACTTGTTCTACTTGAGTGGTAACCATAGAAGCATGTTTACTAATAAGTTTAAGTTCACCTTTAACTCTAGACATATAATCACTCAAGTGTTCAATCATATAAGCATTACGTTTCAATTATCTACCAACATAAGCATTAAAGTTTTCTTGTTTAACAATAAAATTATCAAACGCATCCAAGCATTGGCTAGCAAACTTAGTAGACGGGATTTCACCCTTATCAAATCTATAGAGAGAATTTACCTTTACTACCTTTGAAGGGTTATCAAGACCATGTATCTCTTCAATAGGTGGTAAATTCTTAACATCTTCAGCTTTAATACCTTTTTCTTTCATAGATTTCTTTGCCTCTTGCATATCTTCAGGACTGTGAAATAGAATACCCCTTTTCTTCAGAGTTGGCTTAGAGGTTGGTTTAGGAAGTGTCCAATCATTATCATTACTCAACATATTATCCAATAGCAATTCAGCTTGTTCAACGGTCCTTTCCATGAAAACACAACCAGCACCACTATCCGGGTGGTCTCTGGAAGCATCGGTTAGTCCATTATAAAAGATATCAAGTATTTCATTTTTCTTGAGACGATGGTCAAGCAAAGCATTAAGTAATCGGAGAAGCCTCCCCCAAGCTTGTGGGAGACTCTCTTCTTCAATTTGCACAAAATTATATATTTCCCTTAAGGCAGCTTGTTTCTTATGAGTGGGGAAATATTTAGCAGAGAAGTAATAAATCATATCATGGGGCCTACGCACACAACCAGGATTAAGAGAATTAAACCATGTTTTAGCATCACCCTTTAATGAGAACGGAAATAACATAAGGATATAGTAGTAACGAATTTTTTCCTCATGAGTGAATAGGGTGGCTATATCATTCAATTTAGTAAGATGTGCCACAACATTTTTAGATTCATAGACATAAAAAGGATCGGATTCAACCAAAGTAATTAACTTAGGATTGATAGAGAAATCATAATCCTTATCAGAAATACAGATAGGTGAAGTACCAAAAGCAGGGTCATATTTCTAGCATTCAAAGACTTTTCTTTTAGCTTAGCAAACAGTTTCTTAAGATCATATCTATATTTGCAAGCTAAAAGATCTCTAGCAGTTTCCTCATCCATAACATAACCCTCAGGCACATCAGGCAATTCATATCTAGGGGGAGAATCTTCATCATCACTTTCATCAATATTATCAGTTTCAATAATGTCATTCTCTCTAACCCTAGCAAGTTGTTCATCAAGAAATTCACCTAATGGCAAAGTATTATCAAACATAGAAGTAGTTTCATCATAAGCATCATGCATAGCAGAAGTGGCATCATCAATAACATGCGACATATCAGAATCAATGGCAGGAGTAGGTGTCGCATGTTTACTCAAAACAGAAGGTAAATCAAGTGCAGAGCTAGATGGCAGTTCCTTACCTCCCCTCGTAGTTGAGGGAAAAATCTAGGTTCTTTCATCTTTCAAGTTCCTCATAGTGATCAACAGATATAAATCCCAAGTGACTCAAAGAATAGAGCTATGCTCCCCGGCAACAGCGCCAGAAAATAGTCTTGATAACCCGCAAGTATAGGGGATTGCAACAGTTTTCGAGGGTAGAGTATTCAACCCAAATTTATTGATTCGGCACAAGGGGAGCCAAAGAATATTCTCAAGTATTAACAGCTGAGTTGTCAATTCAACCGCACATGAAAGACTTAATATCTGCAGCAAAGTAATATGAAAGTAACGGTAACGGTGGCAAAAGTAACAGTATTGGTTTTCGTAGCAATCGTAATAGTGGCAACGGAGTAGTAACTAAGCAAATATCAATATGTGAAAAGCTCGTAGGCAATGGATCAGTGATGGATAATTATGTCGGATGCGATTCCTCATGAAACAGTTATAACATAGGGTGACACAGAACTAGCTCCAGTTCATCAATGTAATGTAGGCATGTATTCCGAATATAGTCATACGTGCTTATGGGAAAGAACTTGCATGGCATCTTTTGTTCTACCCTCCCGTGGCAGCGGGGTCCTATTGGAAACTAAGGAATATTAAGGCCTCCTTTTAATAGAGTGCCGTACCAAAGCATTAACACTTAGTGAGTACATGAACTCCTCAAACTATGGTCATCACCGGGAGTGGTCCCGATTATTGTCACTTCGGGGTTACCGGATCATAACACATAGTAGTTGACTATTGACTTGCAAAATAGGATCAAGAACTCACATATATTCATGAAAACATAATAGGTTCAGATCTGAAATCACGGCACTTGGGCCCTAGTGACAAGCATTAAGCATAGCAAAGTCATAGCAACATCAATCTTAGAACATAATGGATACTAGGGATCAAACCCTAACAAAACTAACTCGATTACATGATAAATCTCATCCAACCCATCACCATCCAGCAAGCCTACGATGGAATTACTCACGCACGGCGGTGAGCATCATGAAATTGGTGATGGAGGAAGGTTGATGATGACGATGGCGACGGATTCCCCTCTCCGGAGCCCTGAGCGGACTCCAGATCAGCCCTCCCGAGAGATATTAGGGCTTGGCGGCGGCTCCGTATCGTAAAACGCGATGAATCCTTCTCTCTGATTTTTTTTTCTCATCGATTGTGAATATATAGAGTTGGAATTGACGTCGGTCCAGCCTCAGGGGGCTCACGAGGCAGGGGGCGTGCCCTGCACCTCCGTGGACAGGGTGTGGGCCAGTATTTTTTATTAATTCCAAAACGCGTCTCCATTGATTTCAGGTCATTCCGAGAACTTTTATTTCTACACAAAAATAACACCATGGCAATTCTGCTGAAAACAGTGTCGGTCCGGCTTAGTTCCATTCAAATCATGCAAGTTAGAGTCCAAAACAAGGTCAAAAGTGTTTGGAAAAGTAGATACGATGGAGATGTATCGACAACACATGTCTATGGCTAGGAAACTTAACCATCTTTGATTAATGAGCTAGTCAAGTAGAGGCATACTAGGGACACTCTGTTTTTCTATGTATTCCACTACAAGAAATATGTCAACTTGTGACCAGCACTATTGGTCATTGAATGGTCACTGTTTTCAATTTGTGACCTTTTTGTGACCAAAAACATAAGGTCAAAAGCTGGCCGTCATAAACTGACTATAGCGACCTTTCTTCTGGAATGGTCGTAGACGTTTATGACCAAAATACGTCTACTGTGGCGTTTTGGTCCCAGGCCACGTAGGCATCCAGCGTGGCAATCTGATGTGGCACAAGATTCAGCCCGGTCCAATTCGATTTTCTACATGGGCCTAGCCCAACAATTCGGCCTTTTTATATATTTTTCTATCAATTTTTGATCGCCTTCATGGGCCAAGCCCAACATTGCAACTTTTTTTATTGTTGGGTTGTGGCCTTTTTGTCTAAACGAATTTAGTTTTTCTTTTTTTCCAAAAGAAGGGTCCACTAGTCAGATGGGTCCCGGTTGTCAGGTTCTGGTAACTGGGTCCCATTTGTCATGTTCTGGTAAGTGGGTCCCATCTATCAGGCTCATATTCTTCATATTCGAACCAGTATTTAAATGGGCGGACAAAAAGCACACATAATACTTGAAATAAGAGCAACCAGATCCTTACAAATGTAATACAGTGGCAATCACAGTAATGACTACAAGTGTAATACAATACTTTACAAGCTTTACAAGCAATCACAAACTCACAACATGCCAAACTCGTTGGACTACAATAGTGATATGAACAACATGCCGAACTAGCTGGACAACTGTAGTTAGGGCTGGGAACAAACAAAACGACCTTCAAGAAAACAGACAACATGCCTTCCTCGGTCGCCCTGTTACATGAATCAGCAGGGAAGAATCAGAAAGGGTGAAGAATCAGAATAGACCATTCAAGAAAAGGAAACTTATTTAGAATGATAACCAAAATTGAGCTAGTACCATGCTTTTTGTTCTCCAGCTAGTTAAAATGAGATAACTCATTCATACAAGAAAACAGAGATGCAATATGAACACACAGCAGGATTGACAAGTACACAGCAGGATTCAATAATTTTTTAGGATCGCAAGACACCAATATAAGCTAGAATTGACAAGTACACATCAAGATTCAATTCATCTTGCCCATATACAGCAACCAACAGACATCTAACATTTCAGCATGCACATACAATTTATTTACTTATTTTTGAGCAAAACCGTCCACTGCCAAACAGAATGTCCTTTCATTTGATAAATAAGAATAGCAGGCCAAAGAAAGGCAAGCGTACAACAAACACACTACAGATAAGCAAGATACTAGAGGTCAGCACACAAGTCATATCATATATTCTGTTAACCTTTGACACATCATATAGAATTATGAGCTTGATAGTCGTCGGTCTAACCATATCACGCAAGCAATGGCATACAAACTAATTAGCAGTACTATATATGATGCAGCATACGGACAGAATTTCTACCTTGTTATCATTAGGGAGCAACAGGGGGTGGGGGAAGATTTCGATCGGCTTCATGTCAGCTGCCATCACCACAAGCTCAGAGTCTTGGTAGCTGGGGAAAATAGAAAACGGAGATTAAAAATCATAGGAACTGAAATTAGCAGGACCGACCAAAGCACGCAGCTAGGGACTGGTCACCTTCAAGGTAGAACAATAAATTAACTAGTTTTAGTCAAAGTCGTAAGCATGCACATACAGACATACATACGAATTGAACCAGAATCCATGTATGTCTGTGCACTTAATTGCAGGTTCTATCCAACTTGCAATTGGAAGGAGTACAACCTAGTTTACTAGCAGCCTAACAAAAGATTCAGGTTCTTGGTTTGGTGCTTGAATCCTGCTGTCATAGACAGACAGAGAGGAAAGAGCACTGACGGCACAACTACGACAGCAAAGCGATGCGATCCAGTCAGGCAGTGCTTGATAAGCTATTGATAAGCAGTTTGCACACAATTAGCAGGCAACCAACAAAGTAATGTTGTATACTGTTCTGCAGTAAAGAGTAGAATTTCTTTCTGTTGGCTCTGAAATTTCTGTCCATGGTGCACACATGACTAAATCTGTAGATACATGTGGTTGGTATCTACTAGTAGGGAGTTGCACAACATCTGGTGTTCTAATTAGAGAGTTGCTAGTGTGTTTTACTTACCCTACTCTGCTCTTCTTTTCTACAAGCGAAAGCAGAGCAGGGAGAGCAAGCACACTGCCATAACATACAAAGCCATCTACAACCAGCCCAAAAACATACATACCTACAGGACTCACTCACGCACTGCCATTGTGTTATGGATGAGCAAGTCTAGTGTGTGAGAGAAAATGCAGACAAGTTGAGGTAAAGTGCTGACCCCACGCTGTGAGGAACAGATCGAGGAGCTAATAACTGGGCAATGCAGCACCAAGTCCGACTCTACTACTACTACCTGTGATGCATCATTGTTGATCCATGGCAGATAATAGTAAAGATTAGAATCCATGATTTTGATACAGAAGTTACCTAGCCTGGTAACCTAGCATAGAACAGCACTACATAGTACTTGGCCAGCAAATTTGAGCAATTCAGTGACCGCATCGCATGACAACAAATATAAAAACTATGAACAACATTGCATACGATGTGTGACAACAGAGAACACATTTGACAATGCAGAACGCATGCGCAACCACACATCCCATAACAGGGTTACAATCTAGAGGCAGTTAGCTAGCTGCTACCAGATCGCTCACTCATCAATATAGAACTGCAAAAGAGCGCAAAAGAAATAAATCAATGAGAGCATAAGGCATACTGTAGCCAGCTAGCTAGATTTCATCTTGAGACTTATCCTTGTGCTTCTGTAGTATCTCCATAACTTGGTCCAGGGGTGGGTCTCTGGGCCTCCGAAAAACCCGGTCGCCGATCTTGAACTTGTACGCCTTCGGCTGCACAGAATGAACTCCTTCAACTACAAAACACATACATCCATGCATGTATACACTTGAGCTAGCATGCACCAATCAGTGTGTAACTAACCAACTACTCCGGCTAATTAACTTCAAGCATGAACAATTAACCAATTAAACAAGACAGAAACTAGCATAATGATCTATAAACAAAATGGGAAGTAAGCAAACGTGACCTGGATGTCGTTGGAGAGCTCACGCGTGACCTGGAGGTACTTGGTCTTGTCCTTGAGCCCGGCCATGGCCACCTTCTTCCCCGAAAACGGACACATACACCTTGCACACCTGCAGACACAAACCGGAGCAGAGATAAGGAACTCAGCATCCCAGATTGCAGCGCAGCCGCATCGTTTCAAGGGAGAGTCCGGGCGTGACCTGGAGGTCGTTGGAGAGCTCGACGTCAGCGATGGTGGTGGGGGAGGAGAGGTAGCGGTCGGCGCCGAGGGCGGCCTCGGGGAGGACGGCGCGCTACATGACGGGGTCGCGGGTCAGCATGTCCGCCAGCTCCCGCTGGATCTACTTCGCCACCATTCGCACCCGTCGCTCCTTGGCCATGCACCGCACCACGCGCAGCCGCCACATGGAGACGGGTGCCTCGGCGGCGAGGGCCCGTGGCAGCGGCGGGGACACCAACGGCCGTCACGGGAACATCCTCGCTGGCTTCATGGTGGTGGGGGATTTTGCGTCGTGGTGAGGCCGTCGGCCGTCGCTGTGGGGAGTGGGAAGGGGAGGGGTGAGAGGAGGAGGGCGTGGGGAACGGCGACGAGCTCCGCCGGAGGGAGGTGGTAGCGGCGACGCGAGACAGCGAGGAAACAGGGGATCTGGATGGTGGAAGGAAGGATCGCCAGCGCTGGGGGCGATGAAGAGGTCGGCGGCGGCAGGGGTGGGGGAGGCCGGCGGCGGGTTTGGGATGGCAGAGAGACGGAGGTCTGGGTCGGGGAGACGGGGATCTGGGAGGAGGTGGTGGCGGCGAGGATCTGAGGGAGGAGGAGTGCGGTGGCGGCGAGGAGAGGAGGGGTGCGATGGGGGGGTCGATGGGATCTGACCTAGGGTTTGGGCTGCGGGTGGGGGGTATCTCTTTTTCATTTTATTTTCTTTTTTTCTGTAGATAGATGGATGGATGGATGTGGGATGGAGAGATGGATGGATGGATGGATGGGCGCCATGTCATCAATCCGTGGGAAGAGTCGTGATTGGTTCGAAAAACTAGTGATTTAAAAAAAATGTCTAAGTACTAAAAATAGAGGGATTTTGTGAAGTAGCTATCAAAAATATTTTGCAAAATGGCACCACACAAATTTTCACTAGATTTAGACCACATTTTATGGATAATGTAACATCCCAAATTTTCAATTTGGAATGTTATACATTAGATCATCATGCATATCATATTTTATTTTGCTTTTGGTTTTGATCCTAGAAAATCCTAAGCAACTCAAGGACCCACGGAGAGAATTGGGGATTTCGTTATTTACATATTTGAGTTTTCTCAAATTATGTAAACAGGATCATTTGATTTTATTTATTTTATCATCAATTATTTCTATTGCAAAAATATGAGAGAGGGAATAAAATGACTTTCCCAAAATATAGAAATATTGAGGATTTAATAAAAAAAATCAAATAAGTTTTATTTCGGAGTTTTTTGTATTTTTATTTGATTTTAGGAACCCGGGAAAATTTATTTTGTGATTTTTGGAGTCCGTTTAGTATTTCTTTTTATTTTTTTTCGAGCGGAATTATTTTTAAAAAAACGCGGAACCGACTTTGGGCCGTACTCGGCCAGGACACCGCTGGCCGGGGCCTTTATAAGGCGCCCGAGGCCCGAGCCAAGAGAGAGCCCAGCCGCCGCCTAACCCTAGCCGCCGCCGCCGCCGACTCGCCGGAGCAGCGCGCCGCCCGAGGTTCACCGCCGCCTCGACTTCCGTGCCATTTAAAAAAAAAATCTGTTTGTCGTTTTTCTTTTTCATCGGATTTTCCGCGGTTATTTTCTGATCGTGATTTCTGATCCGTTTTTCGTTTTAGTATAACTTTTCGCTCGTTTATCGGAATCAGGCGATTCAAGCGCCTGGAGTTTCGCCTCGAAACCCTCTTTCCGAATAACCAACTTAAACAAGTTTTGCTACTATAAAATTTGCCCTAGATCCAGATTACTAGAACGAAGTTGTTTTCTTTCGCTGTTTGATTTCTTTTGCTTCGTTCGATTTGATTCTTTTTGCAAACCAGGGTTCTTAAGTTGAACTTTCTGGTTAGATCTTCTATTTGAGTTTTACCTGTGCATTAGATGAGTACTTATTGTATGCTTGTTTGTTTGTCTGCGATAGAATACCCGGAGTGCGCCGCCTGTTACTTCGAATCTCTAGGTTTCGCGGATCATCAGCAAGGCAAGTAACACTTTGATCATACCTTTTTCTACAACCCAGTTTTATTGCATTAGATCAATCCTCACACATTGCATGATTAGGATCTAATTAAATTGTGGGATGGGAAGTAGATGAGGTAGTACCTATTACCTGTTTATTTTCAAACCTTTGGGAGTTACTTCTACGTTTGCTTATTATGCCATGCTATGCTAGTAGACGTGGATTGGGTGAGTGAAATCCATGACAGATGTGAGATTGATAATTAATGGTTTATCTAAAGTGGCAACTTAAACACACATCTGGGTGGATTGAGGCACCTGGGGTTTCCAGGACTTGCCTGTTTTTCTTTTGGACCGCCACCTAGGCCTAAAGGGATCATGAGATTATTCATACTAGAAACTTCCGTGTGCAGCCACAAGCCATTATGGGCTCTGGCATAGTTGACTAAGTTGTGCGAACTCTTACAGTGGTAGACTAGCAGATGTAGGGGATGTAGGTGGTAAGGTCTACCCGATCGTAAGGTGCTAGCGCTTCTGAAAGACTATGTCTCGGTCATCCGTCTTCTCAAACACCATGTAGTGCCAGAAACCAAACGGAGGCGATCGAGTCTTGTGGGGAAAAGTGCGTAAACCTCTGCAGAGTGTAATAAACTAATCATGATTAGCCGTGTCCCCGGTTATGGACATCTTGAGTATCTAGTACCTGGATTATCATGTGAATCTCAACATGTTACTCTAAATTTAATTTTGTCGGGTTTTAAAGATGTTATTTAATTGGGATTGAGAATGCTGTCAACCATTCTCAATGTTTAACAACCACCATGATAGTAATTAAATTTATCCCTTTGAAGTAGGGAAAAATTGGCTTTACGCAAAAACTGTAACCATAGAGCTTTCCACCAGCCAAATTTGCATATAGTATAGTTGTTGCATTCCATTACTCTCTATGTGTTACCTTGCCAGCATATTCCATGTGCTGACCCGTTTTCGGGCTGCAACGTTAATGTTGCAGACTTTTCAAACGACGATTGAGGAGTTTTAGATCGTGGTTCTATACTCAGTGATGCCGTTGGAGTTGATGGACTCACTTATCTTCCAAGCCTTCCGCTGTTATCATTATTAGATGGCCTTAAGCCATATTTATTGTACTAAGTTCTCTTTTGAGACACTCGATGTAATAAGTGTGTGATTGCTACTCTGCTATAAATCCTTCGAGTACTGTGTGGTGTCAGCATTACTGATCCAGGGATGACACCAGAGCACAGAGATCAGACTGTTTGAGGTCTGGTCGCTACAGATAAGGACCAATTTCTATGCATTTCTGATCTTTCTAGCTATTTTTAATCATTTTTCGAGTGCCCAAAATGACTTTTTTTGTGAAGGACCTACCATATATTAGTTGCAAAATTGTACCAAATAAATTTTCTAAAATACTAGGACATATTTAATGCACAATTGACCAAATGATTGGGTGTCAAAATTTTTGATCCACCTCTCATGAAAAAGACAAATTTCCGCTCATTCAGTAGGAAACGGGTCAAATTTGAACTGCAGCGTCCTCATTGTTTGTTATTTATTTTTTCCAAAAATCATTTCTAGGTACAAAAGTATCTGTTTAATCAGAGAAACACCAAAAATATTCCAAGATTCAAGCACTAGCTAGGAACGGTCATTCCCGCCGTTTTGACCGCATTTTGAAATGGGCATAAAAAATTCAAAAAAAATCAAAAAATTGGAAAACCTTCGCATTGTGTCATTATATGTGGCCAAGTTCCTAGGAAAAATAACAAACTTGTAATACGGCAATTATTTTAAAAAAGTGTTCTCAGAAACGAGCTATCACGTGTGGAGATCAATGGCTTTCAAGCCAAATGATCAATCTTATGGCCACATCCATGGCATAGTTTGTTCAAATGATCTCATATTGTGCACAAGGGTGCATATTGGAATGGCAAACAATGTTGCCTAAGGAAGTTTTCATTTTCTTTGGACGAAAAAACCATTTTCCATTTTTTGAGTGCCCAACAGGAGGTTTTTTTTGTGAAGGACCTCCCAAATAATTGTTGCAAAATTGGACCAAATCATTTTTCTAAAATACTAGGCCATATTTAATGCACAATTGACCAAATGGTTGGGTGTAAAAAGTTTTGATCCACCTCTCATGAAAAAGACAAATTTCCGCCGATTCAGTTGGAAGCGGGTCAAATTTGAACTGTAGCTGCCTTGTAGTTTGCTCTTTATTTTTTCCAAAAATCATTTCTAAGTACATAAGTATCTATTTAATCATAGAAACACCAAAAAAATTCCAAGATTCAACCACTAGTTAGGAACGGTCATTCCCACCGTTTTGACCGCATTTTGAAACGGGCATAAAAAATAAAAAAATAAAAAAATTGGGAAACCTTCGCGTTGTGTCATTATATGTGGCCAAGTTCTTAGGAAAAATAACAAACTTGTAATGCGACAATTATTTTAAAAAAGTGTTCTCAGAAACGAGCTATTACGTGTGGAGATCAGTGGCTTTCAAGCCAAATGATCAATCTTATGGCCACATCCATGGCATAGTTTGTTCAAATGATCTCATATTGTGCACAAGGGTGCATATTGGAATGGCAAACAATGTTGCCTAAGGAAGTTTTCATTTTCTTTGGACGAAAAAACCATTTTCCATTTTTTGAGTGCCCAAAAGGAGGTTTTTTTGTGAAGGACCTCCCAAATAATTGTTGCAAAATTGGACCAAATCATTTTTCTAAAATACTAGGCCATATTTAATGCACAAATGACAAAATGGTTGGGTGCAAAAAGTTTTGATCCACCTCTCATGAAAAAGACAAATTTCCACCAATTCAGTTGGAAGCGGGTCAAATTTGAACTGCAGCTGCCTCATAGTTTGCTATTTATTTTTTCCAAAAATCATTTCTAGTTACATAAGTACCTATTTAATCATAGAAACACCAAAAAAATTCAAGATTCAACCACTAGCTAGGAACGGTCATTCCCGCCGTTTTGACCGCATTTTGAAACGGGCATAAAAAATTCAAAAAAAACAAAAAAATTGGGAAACCTTCGCATTATGTCATTATATGTGGCCAAGTTCCTAGGAAAAATAACAAACTTGTAATACGGCAATTATTTTAAAAAATTGTTCTAAAAATCGAGCTATCACGTGTGGATATCAATGGCTTTCAAGCCAAATGATCAATCTTATGGCCACATTCATGGCATAATTTGTTCAAATGATCCCATATTGTGCACAAGGGTGTATATTGGAATGGCAAACAATGTTTCCTAAGGAAGTTTTCATTTTTTTTGGACGAAAAAATCATTTTCCATTTTTCGAGTGCCCAAAAGGAGGTTTTTTTGTGAAGGACCTCCCAAATAATTGTTGCAAAATTGGACCAAATCATTTTTATAAAATACTAGGCCATATTTAATGCACAATTGACAAAAATTGTTGGGCGTCAAAAGTTTTGATCCACCTCTGGTGAAAAAGACAAATTCCCGCCGATTCAGCAGGAAGCGGGTCAAATTTGAACTGCAGCTGCCTCATAGTTTACTATTTATTTTTTCCAAAAATCATTTATAGTTACATAAGTACCTATTTAATCATAAATACATGGTTTGATGGCGATACGTCGAGGTTTGGGCGGTGGCCAAGGCCCCCAACTCTAGAGCGCGTAAACTCGCATGCTCGACGCGTGGTCACCGCGTGACCGTGGCGTTGCCATGTGTTCTGGGCA
Source organism: Triticum aestivum (assembly GCF_018294505.1). Classification (NCBI taxonomy): domain Eukaryota; kingdom Viridiplantae; phylum Streptophyta; class Magnoliopsida; order Poales; family Poaceae; genus Triticum; species Triticum aestivum. The sequence goes on along the minus strand of NC_057812.1, from coordinate 542,985,902 downwards.
GCCTAGGCATGTCTAGTGGGTTGGGCACTCCCCAGGTAGGTTCTAGGAAGAAAATTACAACATAAGATTCTCACGAGGAGACCGATCAATGCTCAAACATGGATTAGCAGCCAAGTGTTTGATTAGCGGTACGGGAAATGCACATGGCCAATGGGCGTGAGTTTTTGCTGAGGATGATCATCTACTAAGAAGAATGTCTTTACAAATTTTCAGATCAAAAGGAGGATCCTAGGTGGTACTTGCTTTGCAAAGTACCACACTGGACAGAAATATGAATGTTGAAGCTGGGCTTAAAATAATGAATGGATTGAGCTGAAATTTGGTGGAGGATGGTTATTTGGGCATTGGAAAGCACCGTAGAAAATTGATACCATTTGGACATGCTAAAGTGGTACTTCCTTCACATTGCTCTTCTATGGACAGAAACTTGGGAAAACTAGTGAGAGAAATTGGATGAATGAAATGAGCTCAAATTTGGTGTAGGTAAGTTACATAGGTATGGTTATGCCTTGGTAGATTTTAAGATCATTTGGGTAAGCCTAGCTAGTACTTACTTCACAAAGCTTCTCTCGAGGTAGAAACTTTGAAAATTTCCTGAGAAAGATTGACTAGGAAAATGGAGCTGAATATTATCCTGTGGCAATGATTTGGGTATGGAAGAGTGCCCAAAGAGTTTGAGGTTAATAGGAGGGGTCTAGATAACACTTGCTTTGCAACGTGCCAATTTGGCCATAAAATATAAATTGAACCTGGGCTCACATAGATAATTTGCCTAAGCTGCAATTTGGAGGAGGGTGATAATTTGGGCATATGAAGAACCTGTATAAATTTCATGTCATTTGGATATATAAAAAAGGTACTTCCTTCACAATGCTTCTAGGTGGACAAAAACTTTGGAAATTTGCCGAGGAAGATTTGCTAGGCAAGTGGAGCTGAATTTTGTCATGCGGTAATGATTTGGATAGGAAAGAGTGCCCAAAAATTCCGAGGGCAATCAAGAATATATAAATAGCACTTCCTTCATAAAGTGCTGTCGTGAACAGAATAGGAAAATGAATATTGTTGAATTAGTTTTGAACTAGGCAAGGAAGGATTTTTACATATTTGATGAATATATGACCCAAAGAATTTATGAGACATTTTTTGGGAATTTTGGGAATGACAGAAATATAGGTTGCTTCACAACCTAGGGCAAAAACTGCCACATGGACATGACACATAGGCAAAACTGATGAGGTGGCGCCTAGTCATAGCAACCCACCACAATTTACAAGGTTATGACCATCTATATTGGTCATGATCAGCTAGAAATAAGGCAGCAGACCAGTACTATCTGCTTTATGACCATTTCGTGTAAGGAAATTACGACCTTTCTGACCAAAATGGTCGTTATAGTTTAGGTTTTGGAGCCCCCCGACAAACTTTTGACCAATTGGTCTGAAATGGTCATAGATCTATGACTAATTCTTCCAGGGTCACTAACAGAAGGTCACAAGTTGACATATTTCTTGTAGTGTTCACACATGCACTAAGTTTCCGGCTAATACAATTCTAGCATGAATAATAAAAATTTATCATGACATAAGGAAATATAAATAACAATTTTATTATTGCCTCTAGGGCATATTTCCTTCATTAAGCCCATATCTTTGCCAGGGGTGCCTGGAACCCCTTCTAGTGACCTTATATGTACTCGGTACCTCCGGAACACTTCCGGTGTCCGAATACCATCGTCCTATATATCAATCTTTACCTCTCAACCATTTCGATACTCCTCGTCATGTCTGTGATCTCATCCAGGACTCCAAACAACATTCGGTCACCAAATCACATAACTCATATAATACAATATCGTCATCAAACGTTAAGCGTGCGGACCCTACGGGTTCAAGAACTATATAGACATGACCGAGATACCTCTCCGGTCAATAACCAATAGCAGAACCTGGATGCTCATATTGGTTCCTACATATTCTACGAAGATCTTTATCGGTCAAACCGTTATGAAAATATATGTTATTCCCTTTGTCTATCGGTATGTTACTTGCCCGAGATTCGATCGTCGGTATCTTCATACCTAGTTCAATCTCGTTACTGGCAAGTCTCTTTACTCGTTCCGTAATACATCATCCTGCAACTAACTCATTAGTCACTTCGCTTGCAAGGCTTCTTATGATCTGCATTACCGAGAGGGCCCGGAGATACCTCTCTGATACTCGGAGTGACAAATCCTAATCTCGATCTATGCCAACCCAACAGACACCTTCAGAGATACCTGTAGAGCATCTTCATAATCACCCAGTTATGTTGTGACGTTTGATAGCACACAAGGCATTCCTCTGGTATCCGGGAGTTGCATAATTTCATAGTCGAAGCAATGAAACTGAACGATCAATATGTTATGCTAATGGATGGGTCGTGTCCATCACATCATTCTCCTAATGATGTGATATCTTTCATCAAATGACAACACATGTCTATGGTTAGGAAACTTAACCATCTTTGATGAACGAGCTAGTCTAGTAGAGGCTTACTAGGGACACGGTGTTTTGTCTATGTATCCACACATGTATCAAGTTTCCGGTCAATACAATTCTAGCATGAATAATAAACATTTATCATGATATAAGGAAATATAAAATAACAACTTTATTATAGCATCTAGGGCATATTTCCTTCAGTCTCCCACTTGCACTCAAGTCAATAATCTAGTTCACATCGCCATGTGATTTAACACCAATAGTTCACATCGTCATGTGATTAACACCCATAGTTCACATTGCCATGTGACCAACACCCAAAGGGTTTACTAGAGTCAGTAATCTAGTTCCCATCGCTATGTGATTTAACACCCTAAGAGTAATTATGGTGTGATCATGTTTTGCTTGTGAGAGAGGTTTACTCAACGGGTCTGTCACATTTAGATCCATATGTATATTGCAAATTCCTATGTCTACAATACTCTACATGGAGCTACTCTAGCTAATTTCTCCTACTTTCAATATGTATCTAGATTGAGACTCTAAGTCATCTGTATCAGTGTTAAAGCTTACATTGATGTAACCTTTTACGACGAACTCTTTATCACCTCCATAATCGAGAAACATTTCCTTCATCCTCTTAGGTAACTAAGGATAAATTTTGAATTCTGTCTAGTGATCTACTCCTGGATCACAATTGTACCCCCTTGCCAAATTCATGGCAAGGTACACAATAGGTCTGGTACACAGCATGTCATACTTTATAGAACCTATGGCTGAGGCATAGGGAATGACTTTCATTCTCTCTCTATCTTCTACAGTGGTCGGACATTGAGTCTGACTCAACTTCACACATTGTAATACAAGAACTCTTTCTTTGACTGATCCATTTTGAACTTCTTCAAAACCTTATCAAGGTATGTGCTTTGTGAAAGTCCTATTAAGCATCTTGATCTATCTCTATAGATCTTGATGCCCAATATATAAGCAGCTTCACCGAGGTCTTTCATTGAAAAACTTTTATTCAAGTATCCTTTTATGTTATCCAGAAATTCTACATCATTTCCAATAAACAATATGTCATCCACATATGTCATCCAGAAATTCTACAGAGCTCCCACTCACTTTCTCGTAGATACAGGCTTCATCGTAAGTCTGTGTAAAACGCTTTGATCACCTCATCAAAGCGTATATTCCAACTCCGAGATGCTTGCACCATTCCATAGATGGATCGCCAGAGCTTGCATACTTTGTTAGCACCTTTAGGATCGACAAAACCTTCTGGTTGCATCATATACAACTCTTCTTTGAGATATCCATTAAGGAATGCGATTTTGACATCCATTTGCCAGATTTCATAATCATAAAATGTGACAATTGCTAACATGATTCGGACGGACTTAAGCATCGCTACGGGTGAGAAAGTATCATCGTAGTCAACTCCTTGAACTTGTCAAAAACCTTTCACGACAAGTCGAGCTTTGTAGATAGTAACATTACCATCAGCGTCAGTCTTCTTCTTGAAGATCCATTTATTCTCTATGGCTTGCCGATCATCGGGCAAGTCAACCAAAGTCCACACTTTGTTCTCATACATGGATCTTATCTCAGATTTCATGGACTCAAGCCATTTTTCAGAATCTGGGCTCATCATAGCTTCTTCATAGTTCATAGGTTCGTCATGGTCTAGTAACATGACTTCTAGAACAGGGTTTCCGTACCACTCTGGTGCAGAACATGCTCGATTCGACCTGCGAGGTCCTGTAATAACTTGATCTGAAGTTTCATGATCATCATCATTAGCTTCCTCTCTAGTTGGTGTAGGCATCATGGAAACAGATTTCTCTGATGAGCTACTTTCCAATCCGAAAGAAGGTACAATTACCTCATCAAGTTCTACTTTCCTCCCACTCACTTCCTTCAAGAGAAACTCCTTCTCTAGAAAGTTTCCATTCTTGGCAACAAATATCTTGCCTTCGGATTTGTGGTAGAAGGTGTACCCAATTGTTTCCTTAGGGTATCTTATGAAGATGCACTTCTCCGATTTGGGCTCGAGCTTATAAGTGTCGCAACCCCAAACTTTAAGAAACGACATCTTAGGTTTCTTGCCAAACCACATTTCATACAGTGTCGTCTCAACGGATTTAGACGGTGCCCTATTTAATGTGAATGCAATTGTCTCTAATGCATAACCCCAAAATGATAGTGGTAAATCAATAAGAGACATCATAGATCGCATCATATCTAATAAAGTACGGTTATGATGTTTGGACACACCATTACGCTGTGGTGTTCCAGGTGCAATGAGTTGTGAAACTATTCCAAGGCAACCGGCTTGCTATTGAGCAGTCGGAATGTGAGGTGAAGGAGGCAGCGGTGAAGAAGGCTCAGGTCGCCAGGTTGAAGCGGGGGCAAGACAGGGTGGTCCGTTAGATGAAGGCGCTCATCTTCCTCTCCGACTCCGACTCCGACGACGGCGACAACTGCACCTCCTCGTCGGACAACCAAGACCCTCAACCAGCCACGGAGACCTACAGATGCGCCAACGACTAGAAGGGCAAAGGCCCGACGAGGAAGTTGTGATTCCCTCCCCGCTCCTCAATGTTTATATCGTTTTTGGTTGTAGAAGTTTAAGAACTTGTCCGGTGACAAACTATGATCTTTTGGATGTGGCGAAGTTTGTTAATCTCCATTTGCAGCTGATCTTGGGTTCCTTTGCAGCTAATTTTAGTTGTCCATCATTTGATCACATATAGTATATCAACATTGCATGTGTAGTATGGATATAAGGCATCGGATATGGGATACGCGGATGCAGAGTTGCAAAATATGTAGTGTGCCCGGTCAATGCCCGTCCGGATTTGGCCATCATGGCTGTAGATCCTCTGACAGGCAGTGCATGTACCATTCAACTATTCAAGTCTTTGTAATGGCATCTCCCACACCGACTCACAAACCTCCCGCACAGGTCCGGACCGCGGAGGCCATCCAACGCGGGCCTGTATCAGTCCGCGGTGTGGTCCGGACGTGATTTCTCCTGCAAACCGAAGACAAAAGCGGGGGAGGTCTGTGGGAGTTCAGACGGATCCCTAGCCCGTTTCTGACCGCCCTAGCCCACCAAAAAAACTCCCCCTCCTGCGTGTTTTCGGTCAACGTCGCTCCAAAGCGTCGGCGCCCGCATTCATGCCCGGATAGAGCGAACACGACCACTCACTGGCGCCGGCATTGAAGCGGCGTGCTGGCCAAGAGAGTGCCACCCGCGCCGCTTGCAGGGGACTGCCGCGCGGTCAAACGACACGATGACCGCCCGTCTGTCCGTTTGCCGCCCGCATTGATGGCACGCGGTTGCTGAGGTGTCTCCTTCGGTGCCACCCATCGGTCCCACTGTCGCCTACCAGTCTTATATAAATTGCTGTCCGGTGCTCCGGCCATAGCCACAGTCATCCCTCTCCACACCACTCCCTGCCATGGATCCCTCTGCGGCCAAAGCTCTCTGGGACGGGTTTACGTCGGAGCAGAAAAAGGCCATGGCTGCCATTACTGTCGACTGGCAGGACGGCAAGCAGCCGGAGGACGTGCAAATGGAGGACGCCTCCTCCGACGAGTTAGGGCCACCCTCCTCTTCCTCCGCGGCACCCTCCTCCTCCGCTCCACCATCGCCGGTACATTGCACCATGACCATCGGCGAGGCCCGTGCCCATTATATGGACATGGTGCCAGAGGAGCATTTCCGGGGGGCGCTGGCCGACACCAACTACAACCACAACCTCCTCCAGGAGCATCCGTAGGCGGAGGAGCAGGTCGCCGCCGGCAGGGCGGTCGCGCTAGAGGCGGATCTGATGGATCAAGAGGCACTGCTCGAGTCCTACCGCTCTGCCCGTGAGATCCGGCTCGCCTGCTAGCAGTACTGGCAGCGGGTGGCAGAGGTGGCGGCTGCCGGCAATGAGCGCGACGACGACGCGGGCAAGGTGTTGTTTGGCGACACCAATGAGGAGGACATCGTCGAGGCCATGCCCCTGCGCCATGACCACGAAGAAGCATGCACGTCCGTGGGCATCCCCGTTAGTAAGGAAGAGTAGTGCACGGTAGGTCGCTGCCGCTCGGGTCCCAGCAAGGCCACTGCTCCTTCCCTCCCGTCGATGCTAAGCTTGCCGAGCTCAGCATCTTCGGCCGATTAGTCACTTGGCGGCGATGTCGATGCGGACAGTTTCAGTTCCAGGGGCTCCGGAGGCGGAGCTGGAGAGCATCGAGGCGAAACTGGAGACGGTGAAGCTTCATTTCTCGGGGGTGATAACCAGAGACGGGAATCGGACGCCGGCGGACATTTAGATTAGGTATTAATTATACTCCAGAGTCTCTGCCTAGGACCGTTGAAGTCCATCATGTTTATATGAAATCTGGTATGTTTATATGAAATCCGAATGTGTTTACATGAATTCCGGACTTGTTTGAGCGAATTCCCTCCGGTTGTTCGAGTTGTTGTGAAAATATGCGGCTACAATTGAATGATGTCCTCTCGCATTCGTGTTCACGGATGATAAAAATTTATGAGTTGTCGTTGGAGATGACCTAAGTCAAGAAACATATTAGTCTACCCACCTTTAGAGCAACTCCAACAGGGCGACCCAAACGGACGCCGACTTTGTCCGCTTTTTGTCTGTTTGGGTCGCCCGTCCACCTGTCCGCGTCCGCTTTTTCATTTGGGTCGGCAGCTGCATCCAACGGGAGACTGACGCATTTTATGTGTTCCACGTTGGCATTTAGTCGAACACCTGATGGGTGAGCTTGGCTCCGCCGCCTCACCCACAGCTCGCCGCGCCCGTCGCGCGAGCTAGGCTGCCTTGCCCACGCACTTCGCGCGCTCGGCTGCTCCGCCTCCACACCCCGCAAGCTCGCCTCCGCCACCTCGCCCGCAGTTCGCCGCGCCCGCCACGCGAGCTCGCGAGCACACGCGCACGGCATCCACGACTAGCTAGCTAGCCAGCACATGCGCGCATCAGCATTCATGCACGGCCGGTGGCGGATAGCTAGCTAGCTAGCACGCCCGCGGCGGGCAGCAACGCATGCATGCATAGCTAGCTAGCTAGCACGCGCATGGCAGCAGCACCAGCAGTATGTGCGCGGCCAGCAGCGAGGCCGGGTGAGGCGAGTCGACGGGCGCGGCCGGCATGGGCGCCGGAGGAGCATGAGCCCACCACGGCAGAGCACCGGCGCCGGAGAAGGACGAGCGGGGTGGGTGGGTGGGTGGGTGGGTGGGAGAAGAAAAAGAAGGAGAGAGACAGGATGGGACAGATGGGTGGATGACAAATGGGGCAGGCAGCACATGCAGCCGGACAGATGCGGACGGGAAGGGCACAGAGAGCGCCTGCTTTGTATCTGCTTTTGACCCAAATTTTCTCAAATTTGAGACGAAAATGGGTCCGCGCAGACACGAAACGGACAGCGGGCGGACGCTATGTCCGTTTGGATTTGAATCGCCCAGTTGAGCCAGTTTTTGTGTCCGATTGATCCAAACGGATAAAATGGGTCGCCCCATTGAAGTGCTCTTACACACTCCAGGTAAGAATTGCAAGGAAACTCATGGTCGCGCGAATGTAGTGCAGCAGAGGACACGTGCACAGGTGCCCAACCCCTCACATGCAAACTTTCCCAGGTTTATTTGCTGCAGCCTTCTTTTTTTTAAACAAGGCAAACGATTTGCCATTTCATTGATTAAGAAGGAAGTTCCAAACAAATGCCGCAAAGCGTCTAAAAGAAAAAACAATAAGGGGTCTACTCTCGCGGCATTACAACACTCATGTGCTTCGCGCCAGCCATCGCCCAAAGAGACACCTCCGCTTTGATCTTACTGATAAGAACCGTGGAAGGGATGGTCGTGTTTCTGAAGACCCTGGAATTACGCTCCGTCCATATCTCCCATGAGATAAGCATCATCAGTGAGGCGAGTGCCTTAGGGGATCCAAGGCGAATCTGAAGGTTGCTGTTCCACCATGCTCTCACCAAAGTCACTGTTTGCCAAGCTGCCGTAGAGATGTGGTGCATTCCAAGCCATGAAAGAATATGATTGCAAATGCGAGTGGTGTAGCGGCATTGGAAAAGGAGATGGGCGGCCGACTCTTGACATTGCTTACAAAGAGGACAGACACCACAGTTTGGCCAGCCACGACATATTAGTCGATCCGATGTCCAAATCCTATTTTGAAGGACAAGCCACGCAAAGAACTTGCACCGTGGGGGATCCCAAACCTTCCACACCGAGTGAATAAGATCCGACGAAGTGAGACCCTCGAACTGAGCCTTGTAGGCTGAGGAAGTAGTGTACACCCCATCCTTGGTGAACTTCCAAACGATGGAATCTTCTATGTCATCAGTCAAAGAGGTCAAGGAAATCTTCTCCCAGAGGTTAGCAAACTGCTGAACATGAGCGAGCGACAAGCCATTGGAGGTGTCAATGAGAGAAATCCAGTTGTTGTTGGCAAGGGCTTGCTGGATGGAGGAATTCTTGTTGCGTGAAATGGCAAAGATGCTTGGTGCTAAGTCACGGGGGCACAAACCATTTAACCATGGTGAGTTCCAGAATCTTGTTGTGCGCCCATTTCCAACAGTAACCGTTGTAGCAGCAGCAAAAAAGATACGGTCGTCTACGATGCATGGAGATCCCATGCCTATCCAAGGCTTGCTTTTGTCCACCCACTCAAACCAAAGCCATCGAAGACGGAGGGCCTTAGCGAATTTGTCCAGATTGAGCACGCCTAGGCCACCAAACTGTTTAGGCTTGCAGACGAGATCCCAATTAATCTTGCATTTTCCACCTGAAACTTTGTCTGTACCCGCCCAAAGGTATGCACGCCGAAGGCTGTCAATAGCATTCAACACCTCCACGGGGATGTCGAGAGGCGTGAGGTGATAAATCGCGATGGCCGTGAGGACCGCTTTGACGAGAATCACACGCCCAACACTGGCAACGTGTCTTCCCAGCCAAGGGGGGAGCTTGCCGGCGACCTTGTCAATGAGGTGTTGGAAGTGAATACTTTTTAGGCGCTTGACCGATAGCGGAAGACCAAGGTATCGCATTGGGAAAGCGGAGCGCACCGCCGGGAAGGCTTGCAGAATGTCATCCAGATTTATGTTGTCACTCCGGATGGGAGCCACCATACTTTTAGCACAGTTAGTAACCAGACCGGTCACTTCTCCGAAAGCGGCCAAGGAGGAAGCAAGAAAATGGACATCCTCCCTCGTGGGTCTAACAAAGATGGCAGCATCGTCTGCATATAAAGATGTCCTGATGGTCGGTGCTCTTCCACCAATAGGGTGGAGATGCCCCTGCATGGTGGCCTTGTTCAGAAGGTGGTGCAGGGGGTCGATAGCCAGGACAAAGAGGAGCGGGGATAGCGGATCTCCTTGCCGGAGGCCACAACCATGCTTCATCGGGTCACCCACCACCCCATTGATCAAAACCATCAAGGTGGCCGTGGAGAGGAGTGCCGAAATCCAATCTCGAAATCTGGCCGGGAACCCAAGGTGTCTCAACAGGTCCATAAGGAAATCTCATCTCACTGAGTCGAAAGCCTTCTTGATATCAAGTTTGAACAGTAAGGTCGGTGTACGGTTTCTATGGAGCTTCCTTGCCAAGTTTCTGACATACATGAAGTTGTCATGGATACTTCTTTTCTTTATGAATGCACTTTGGGAAGGGAATACAAGATTGTTCATATGAGGAGCTAGGCGCGTAGCCAACACCTTGGTGATGGTCTTCGCAATGGCGTGGATGAGGCTAATTGGACGAAAGTCCAAGATGCTCTCTGCCCCCTCTTTCTTAGGTATGAGAGCAATGTTGGCTGAGTTGAGCCAATGAAGATTGGACGTGTGCAAGTTCAACAGTCATGATGTCATCCTTGATGATCTACCAACATTCCTTGAAGAAGGCTCCAGAGAAGCCGTCGGGGCCTCGGGCTTTATCACGGGGTAGATCAAAAATCGCCTTCCTGACCTCCTCCTCCGTGAAGGCCGGCCCAAGCACAGAAAGGTCGCCATCAGGCACCGGGATGTTATTCCAGTTGATGTCCTTGCAGCATGGCGGGCCACGCTTCGTGACCTCGGCAAAGTGGTTTTGGATGATGGACTTTTTGTGATCATGATCAACTACCCAGCCGTTGTTGTGCTTCAGACGATGGATGAAGTTCTTCCTTCTTCTGTGGTTGACGCGCAAGTGAAAGAAGCGGGTGTTTGCATCACCTTCTTTGAGGTTGGTGATTCTTGAATTTTGCCTCTTTCGAGCACGTTCCATGATGGCCAGGGCGACAACCTTCCTCTTGAGCCTCGTACGAATATCACGTTCCTCTACACTGAGAGGCCTGAGCTCTTGTGCCACATCCAGGCGAAGGATGACCTCCAGTGCCATGTGTAGCTGCACCTTGGAATGTGCAAAGATTGTCTTGCTCCATTTTCTGAGGGCTTGGCTGATCTTCTTCAACTTGTGAAATAACATGTGGTATGGGTCTACATGGTTCACATTTTGGTTCCAAGCACCTTGCACGATCTCCTTGAAGCCGGGCATTTTGATCCAAAAATTCTCAAAACGGAAACACTTTGTCTTTGGCGGCCCTTGGTCATTGGCAAGTAGGAGAGGGCAGTGGTCAGAGAGGGACGAGGAGAGGGCATGCAACAGATGATTGCCAAAGTCGATGTCCCACTCTTCATTGCAGAAAAAAAAAGTCCAGTTTGCTTAGCGTTGGAGCGCTTTGTTCATTACTCCACATGAATTTCCTGTTCTGCAAGTTTATTTCTTTGAGCTGACAAGTATTGAGGGTGTTGCGAAAGCGTGTCATGCGGCTTCGGTTACTATTAGCTCTGTTTTTGTCGCTTGCCCGATAAATCTGATTAAAGTCGTCGGCAAGCAGCCATCTAGTACCAGGGGCTGGCTTCTCATTGATCAGCTCCTGGAAAAAAGAGTCTTTGAGGTTGCTTCGGGTTGGCCCGTAGACGGTTGTGAACTTGAAAGAAGAGTTGTTACATGCAATGGTGACTGTGGCAGACAGGAAAAAAGATCCAGTGCTAATGTCCTTAACATCGACAAGGTCTTCATCCCACAGCAACAGAATTCCACCACGAGTACCAATGGCAGGTTGTTGCGCAAAGTTTTTGAGCCTCTGACAACCGAGAGAGGAAGCCATGAAGGGATCGATCTGCTCGAGTTTGGTCTCCTGCAAATAGACTAAATGGCAAGGTGTGGCGGCAATGGTCTCTCGGATGGTTGAACGACGGTTGGGACAATTCAATCCACGAACATTCCAGTTCAGAATACTCAGGTTTTGATCATGCATATTGAAACTGGGTACATCAATTTAGCATCAGCAAGCTGGGACATAGTACGTAGAGACTGCCTGGGGTTGATATGGCACACCCCATAGAACATCATCAGGTAGCATAATCTGTAGCGGTTGTAGTACATCAGCAGATAACAACAGTAGTTGCAGCAACTACAAAGCACACACATTTTCGCCTTGCCAGGGCTACAAGGATCAGCTATCTTTATCGATAGCAGGAAACAGGCACACACCCACACAAACAGAAAGTAATAGTTGGCCTTGGCTAACATGGAGAAATAAGCTACATCATCAGGACCAGGGATGCCCAGTCACGCCGCCTCGCCGGCGGCCTCTCCATTGGCGGTCAGTAGTTTTGTTCCAGCCGCGCCTCCATACTCCACCAGTGCATCCTCCACGGCCTTCGCAAGGTCACAGTCAAGGTTGAAGAGGGCCCGGAGGGCCGAAACTATGATGTCAGGAAGTTGTCCCTGGAACATGGCAACAAATTTGCTGATGGCTTCTTCAGTAGCATCTTGTCCTTCATTGATGATGCCCATGCGCTGATAGAGGAGCTTCTCAGTCATCTGCGCCACTGGCGTGGTCCTCTTCTTTGCTTGAAGACGCGGGCTGTAGCGGTTGAGGTTGAGGCACCAGCGAGCGTCTTCCTCCTTGTCTTGGGTGGCCTGGGTGGTGTAGAGCTCGGCGCTGACAGCAGGGGCGGAGCACAAGGAACAAACAACGGGGACTGCGTGGGAAGATCAGTAGAGTTGGTTGCAACAGGGCTGACTGGCGGGGTGGACATCAGGATGAAAATCGGAGTGGTCGGCTCCGCCTCCGTAGCAGCAGGCAAGTCGTTGGATGATGAAGCAGCTGTCATCAGTGGTGATGTAGTCACGCCATTGGGATGCCCTGGAGCTGGCGTGGGATGCAGCTCAATGATGTCTAGCATTGTTGAGCGAGGGGAAGCGTCCAGATGCAGCATTGCAGGGCACACCACTGTCGGCCTCACCTGAGCACCAAAGCAGGGGGCGACCTAGCTAAACCAGGAAGCATCGCCGGGTGAGGAAGAGACTTGCACAACATCACAGGAGGTGGTCCTAGGTGAGGCCGGAGGAGAACGGCCACGGCTGTCCTCGCAGACAGGGCTGGCCACACCGCCCGAGCGCGCCGAGCGCGTGCCATGATCTTCAGGGCGACGGCGGCCACGCCTACCTAAGGCCGGAATGACAGTACCATCTGGAAGGCGCTGGAACTGCTTCCAGTCGATCTTGCGTGCATCAGGGGCACCAGCAGGCCTGCGGCATTCGTCACGGTCGTCGCGACGACCTCCCCAGCCATCACGGCGGCCGTCCCGGGAGCCACGACGGTCTTCGTCCTCGCGGCGGGCCAGAGCACGCGACCGGCTGCGGAAGAAGCGCGCACGCCAGGAGGAGGAGCGATCCTCACGGCCCCGGCGTTCGCGGTCGTCATCGTCATCGCGGCGGTCGCGGTCTTGGTCGTCATTCCTTCTCCGCCCGGCCACCTCCGAGCGGTCTCGCATCCTCGACTCGTCGTCGATCACACCGTAGTGAAAGGTGAACGGATGTGTGGAGCGAGGGCGGCGTGGGATAACTCCATTGGCATCGGGAGTGAAGTCTTCCACCGTTTCAAGGTGCACCAGGATGCGCCGCTTGAGGCCGCGCCGGCCCACCACGGCGCTCGGGCCGCTGCTGTAGCCCGCTGCTTGGTTGCCGGCGAGCGTCAGTCGAAGAACCTTGGGGATGGTCGAAGGGTTGGCAGACCATGCCCAACGGTTGAATGAGGATGAATCTTCACGCTTGACGGTGGCAACATCAAAGTAGTGGAGGAAAGTATCTGGTCCAAGCACCTGCGCAGCAACCTCATCACACCAAGCATTGAGAGGCAGATTCTCAATGCAGAGATGCACATGGTAGTACGCCTCCACCAAGTCGGTGTTAGCTTCAGGCCTCCAGTTGGCGGCTTGGATGTCGAGACCGTTGCGGTTGAAGCGGCCCGGGGACGCCGTGACTTGGTCGCGATGATGCGGATGAGTGAAGAGCACAAAGAAGTCTTCTGGGTAGTGCGGGATGACCTTGATGTAGTTGTGGTTGATGGAGAACTCATTGGCGATGGCGTCCCTGATTTCCGCGGTGTTGACGTGCGGGCGATTGCCCCCGGGCCACACGAAGGCGCCCAGGGAGGCTACAGCTTCCTCCATTGCTGGCGTGGAGGTGATGACGACATGGCACTCCTCCGGCCGCAGGGATGGGTCGCCAACTTGTGGAGGCATTGCAGCAGCCCCAGCCAGCAGAGGCGGAGCAGGCGAGGCGGCAGTCGGCGCAGACCTCGGTGTTGGGGTCGGCAAGGCAGAGGGTGGCGTGGAAGATGGCGAGGACGAGCAGTCACGAGCACGGTGGCCGCAGGGCCGACGAGCACGGCATCTGAGAGGGTTCCGGCAGGTGGCCTTGCAGTGGCCTTTGTCCAGGCAGCGGAGGCAAATGCGGTGGCGATGCTTGACGAAAGCCTGGTGCGCGGGAGGGGAATAAGAAGACGCTGCCCTCCTCTATCTTGAATTTGGGTAGCTGGGAAGTGCCCTCCACCAGTACGCCGGCTTAACTATGTGCCAGCCATCTTCAGAGCAGACTCCGGGAGAAGCGGCCGGCTCGGGGCTCGAGCGACGGGACGCCCACGCCGCACGTCGTCGGGTCTTGAAGGCGCATGCAGGGGTCGTCTTAAGGCAAGGCAGGTGCGCGCCTTGAATGGCTGGCGGAGGGGTGGAATCCAGCACTTCCACATTAATGGCGAAGCTGACCGAGCGAGGCCGCCCTACACCTGCGCCTGCCACGGCCATGGGGGTAACTGGCTGGGGTCATCGACGAACAAGGAACCCAATCCGGCCGGCGCCCCTTCCGGCAAAACCAGATCTGGCGATCCAGTCACTTGCTGCGGCGAGATGGGGGTTGTAGAGGCACCGAAAGACGCCTGCAGGCAGGGGAAACCTAGGGGGAGTAGCGGTGATGGAGGGGGGCTGGCCTGAGCTTGAATCTGGGCGGAGGCTGCGGCGGCTGGGGTGGCTGCGGGCGCCGGAGCGACGCGCTGCAGGAGCATGGGCGTGGAGTGAGGCGGCATCCCGTCAGACTTCCACTATCTCAATTTAGCTTTGCACTTGCAGTCCCTGTTCCCTGCGGCCTTCTTGAGATGTGCTTGGAGATGCATGCAAAGTCAAAGCTTATCTATAGTACCTAAATAGTTGATCCCCACTATTTCTAATTCTCTCAACATGCAAGCCATTCATCTCACCAAGTGTGCCCATCAAGTGTGCCACATCAGCATCCACTAACAATATTTTTCAGCCCATGCAAACATTATTCCATTATCACTAATTCTCTCAACATGCAAGCATCTCACGTCACAATACACTACAATTTTTTTCAGCCCATGTAAACCATACCAATATGTTTATTTTTGTCACTGGACATATGTAGTAGAATAGATAATCATTTAATTTATTTACTTCCTAAAGATTGTGGAATGCCTTGATTTACACAAAATACAAGTACATAACATTTATATGTTAAAATTAGTAGCTTTTGATTTAGATCTTTTCCTTCATATATAAGTCATCTGTAATTAATCTTTATATTCCGGCAGCAACGCACGGGGAAATTACCTAGTTTTATGTACGCATGGCTGCTACGAATTCACGTTCACGGTACTCCCTAACTTTTCGCTTAAACTCGCGGATGGGTGCCGAATGGCTAACACGTGTACAGCTGTGACGTTTGTTGATATGAAGCGAAGGAATGATCTCCGTGTATAGTACAATTTTATTCGACGCATCATACAAACTATTTGGACTTACCAAGAGACTAATTAAGTCTAGCACTATATTACTGATAAAATACTACTCCCTTCATTTCTAAATATAAGACATTTTAAAGAATGTACTATGAACTACATACGAAGTAAAATATATGAATCTACACTCTAAAATATATCTATATACATCCATATGTAGTTCATTACGGTATCTCTAAAAAGTCTTATATTTAGAAACGTAGGGATAGCTTGGCTATTTATTTATTTTTTAATTATTTGGATTGCTTACCACACGTGGCGTGTCACGTGGTGAGTAGCTTGGCTATCTACTAGTTTGTTTTTTGACGAAAAACAACATTATGCTGATTTCATTCATTAAGGTAAGATGAACCACCCCAAGAGATACAGTTCAAGATTTACGGAACGGCCGAGAGCCAGAAAGGAGAAGTAAAAGCTATACAAATGTACACATGGAAGGAGGAAAGAATGCTATCTTGCGTCAGTCCATTGAGCTCCTCTGAATCCAGCGATTCTCCAAGAGTTAAGCTCGTTGATGATGCTCTCAGCGACCTTCAAGAAATGGATTACCTTGTTATTGAATATACGGTTGTTTCTTTCACTCCATACTAGTTTGTAACCAGTGAATAAACCAACCATTTCGAGCTCAGATTCAAGCTCAGGCCAACCCACATCTACTAGTTTGTAACCAGTGAATAAACCAACCAGTTGTCTAACATGTCATCCATCCTCATTTATGTACACAATTTAATACATTATGGTGGTACTACCATATTGGTGTATGTACTGTTTGATGTAACATGATCAGAAAGTAACATGGCCATACATTGATACATAACGAATCTTGGCATGGATCACACTGTCACACTGACACTCCCGTCTCAAATCTTTTCGACGGCAACCTAGCAACGGCCGTACGCGGCAAACATGCATGAAGGACGTACGCCTTGAGAACAACAGCGGGATTTGTTCCAGGAAGTGCCACAGCCCCTAGAAGGCTCAAGGCACCGTTGGTTTCCCAACACGTATGTACCCACGCATGTACACTGAGAGGGAGGTAGCTGTTTGGCGGACTTGAAGTTTCTCGTACGAGCAGAAATGGACCGTGGGTCGATTTCTCTAGGGCCTCGTGATGGTTCTAGGAGCATCTATAGCCGCTGGTTCTCTCAAACCCTGCGCAAATATCCACGGACATGCTCGATCAAATGTGACCCAACCGGACCGCAGATATCATCTCTATACATTCGGATTGTCGAGAAATACTCGTGACACCAACAAGGGAAATAATATAAAAGATTGCGGACACCCACGGTCAATCCTTCATTTATGATGGGGCGTATCATGGACAACCTTTTCTCTTTCTTTATTTTTTTATTTCTCTCTTTTCATCTATATCAATCACGTGCAATAACTGAACATATGAGGAGAAAAAATTAGAAGCATGTCTATGCACGGACAAAAAGATGATCAAAACGAACACGCCTCGACACTGAGCAAACACGTCCACGGATATTTAGGGAGCCGGATTTGCTAAGTCAGATTGTAGATGCTAAGAGCATCTACAGCTGGGTGCCTCAAACTTGCCTCATACGCCCGGGCGAGCCGCCCAGTCACGAAATTTTGATCCAGACGAGCTCTTTAAACGGGCCTCAACTACTCGGGCTGACCGGCACCCCTCATACCAGCCCAAATATGGGGCAGATATGGGGGCGCCCGGGCGTGCCTGACACACCTGCCACGTCAAACCCGACAACCCTATGCCACCGCAGACTGCACCAAATCCACCAAACTCTTTTTCCTCCTCCCACCGCCCTCCAATCTTTCCTGCGTCTGAACCCTCGCCATCCTCCACTCTTTCTCCCCATCCTCACCGCCGGTTTCAATCCACCGCCAGAGATGTCATCCAGCCCGTCCCCGACCGCCTCGACGGAAAGGCAGTCCACCTCGTCTGTCGGCGTCCCTTCATTGGCTCCGTCTTGCAGGGCGGAGAGCGTCGCCCGGAAATTGCAGCGACGCCGACAACGAGATAAGGAGGCGGCGGCGGCGTCGCAAGGAGGTTTGGACATAGTTGAGCAGTTGTCTCCTCCACCGCGCCCGGAACCCCGCACCCCTTCCATCCGAGCGCCAACGCGGATTACGCTGTCCAACCCCGTTGGGACAGAGAAGGATTCGACGACCGGCTAGGCCATTCCGGAGAGTTTTTCGCCCACGCAGATGCCGACGGTCGACATATGTGACTCAAGGCAGCTTGTTCGGACGCAGATGAGCATGGGCACCGGTGGCGCCTGGGCTGCCCTCGACATGTACGAGGCGGCAAGCGCGGCTGCGGCACCGGCTCGGATGCAAGCGGAGGAGACAACCAAGATGTAGGCGGAGCAGGCAGTCCGAATGCGGACGGAGCAGGACGAGCAAGACGCATTACGCTCAGAGCAGGCGCCCAACCAGCGAAGCCATCCATCATGCTCGGACATTGATTTTATTTTGGCATGTCCGGTTTGTTGAACTAAGATTTGTTTTGCTTTGTTTTGAAATGTTAAATTTGGACAATTTATATCGTAGATCGACGTGCATAAATTGTATGAATTTGATGATCAACATTTGAGGTATGTGAATGTGGGACGTAACATATAACTATATAAGGGGCCGGCAGGTGCTCTTCGCAGACGCGTTCGGACGCGCCCGTGGACGTATAGAGGGTCCAGATTTGTCAAGTTCGGCTGTAGATGCTTCAAGATCTGGACCATGGTGAGACGACGGTAGTGTTTTTTCATGTATCCTTTCTGAACACATACATGTATGGGCGAGGAGGAGAAAATGGCCTGTGACTGTGGGAACCTTGTTCCATGGAAAAAGTTGGCACCATCGAACCCATGCCTACGACGACTATAGGAGTGCATTGCGGATAAGGTACTACTATGCTGGGCCCACGTGTTGATACGTATGTTGCACATTCATAAGGGAAACTTCTTGTGCTAGCAAAACACGGGAAACTGAACATGCATGTATGCACAAAACGATCGAGTTTTTATTCTATGGGTTGGTATATGTTTCTCAATTCTCATGCATTGCATACATGCTTTTTTCTTCTTCCGAGAATAATGCAATGGATACATTGCATACATGTTGCCTTTTCTATGAAAGAAAGCCTTTAACTATATATTCCATGGTCCAATTTAAACCTGAAACCATTAAGTGCTTATTCGGTTTACATTATTTCTAAACCATAGGAATAGAAAAGGTAAAAGATTGAGATGACATTCTCACTCCAATCCTTAAGAAATTTTCAGGAGATCTCGCCTAGTGCTAAGAATCCATAGTAATCCGGCCAATATGGAGATGAAGCTCAGGAATCTAGTATCTCTATTCCTATGAAACTAATGGGGCCTCTTCTCCAGATCCACCTCAGCGCTTTTCAGTTCCGCCTCCATAACCTTCGTCTCCGGAGCCCCGGGAACGGAAGTTGTCCGCCTTCCCATCGCCGCCAAGTGACTATTCGGCCGATAATGCTCAGACCACCAAGCTTGGCGTCGATGGGAGGGGAGGAGCGGTGGCCTTTCTGGGACCAGAGCGACGGCAACCTAGTGTGCACTACTCTTTCTTGCTACCCGCGGATGTGCCGACTTCGTGGTCGTGGCGGTAGGGCGCGGCCTCGGCGATGTCCTCCTCGTCGTCAATCTCGTCGAACACTGCCTCATCGTCGCGCTCCTTGCCGGTGGCTGCCAACTCCGCCACCCGCTGGCAGTATGCGGGTGAGGCAGATCTCGCGGGCGGAGCCGTAGGACTTGAGCAGTTTCTCCTGCTCCGCCATGTCCACGTCCGGCGCAACCGCCCTGTCGGCGGCGAGCTGCTTCTCCGCCCTGTCGGCGGCGAGCTGCTTCTCCGCCTGCAAATGCTCGTGGAGGAGGTGATGGTTGTAGGCGGGGTCGGCCTGCGCTCTCGGAACTGCTCCTCATGCACCATGTCCATGTAATGGGCATGGGCCTCGCCGATGGTCATGGTGCAATGCACCGGCGAGGATGCCACGGAGGAAGAGGGTGGCGCGGACGAGGATGGTGGCGCCGGCTCGGCGGCGGCGGCCGCGTCCTCTATTGGGGCATCGTCGTCCCTCGGTTGCCTATCGGCCAGCCAGCCGGCAGCAAGTCGACCATCTCCTTCTTCTGGTCTGGCGTCAGCTCATCCTAGAGAGCTTTGGTTGGGGAGAAATACATGATGGGAGTGGCCCAGAGAGGGATCGGAGGCGGATGAATGCGGCTATGGCCGGGGCAGCGGCTTATATAGAAATGACGGGCGGTAGAGGGACGAACGGGTGGCGCCGGAGGAGACGCATCGGCAACCGTGTGCCATCAATCTGGGCGGCAGATGCACGGACGGACGTCGTGTCATTTGAACGTGCAGCAGTCACCTTGTAACACCCACGATGCGGCTATATCTCCCACATGTCGGAGCACGACTTAGAGGCATAACCGCATGGTAGGCATGTCGCAAGAGGGGTACTCTTTACACATCCCATGTACTGAATAAGAAAGGGATAAAGAGTTGGCTTACAATCGCCACTTCACACAATACATAAATATATCATACATCATCCACAATACAATCAAGGTCCGACTACGGAACCTAAATAAAGAAAGACAACCCCAAATGCTAGATCCCCGATCGCCCCAACTAGACTCCTCTACTGATCATCCGGAAAAGAAACATAGTAACGACCCGAATCCTCGTCGAACTCCCACTTGAGTTCGGTAGCGTCCCCTGCACTGGCATCATCGACACCTGCATCTGTTTTGGAAGTATCTGTGACTCAGGGGACTCAGCAATCTCACACCCTCGCGATCCAGACTATTTAAGCTTAAAGGGAGTAAAAGGGGTAGTGAGGTGGAGCTGCAGCAAGCACTAGCATATATGGTGGCTAACTTACGCAAAAGAGAGCGAGAAGAGAAGCAAAGCACGGTCGAGAAGCTAATAATGATCAAGAAGTGATCCTGAAGCTACTTACGTTCAAGCATAACACGAGACCGTGTTCTCTTCCCGGACTCCGCCGAAAAGAGACCATCATGGCTACACACGCGGTTGATTCATTTTAATTAAGTTAAGTGTCAAGTTTTCTACAACCGGATATTAACAAATTCCCATTTTCCCATAACCGTGGGCACAGCTTTCGAAAGTTCAAAACCCTGCAGGGGTGTCCCAACTTAGCCCATCACAAGCTCTCACAGTCAACGAAGGATATTCCTTCTCCCAGGAAGACCCGGTCAGACTCAGAATCACGGTTACAAGACATTTCGACAATGGTAAAACAAGACCAGCAAAGCCACCCGAATGTGCCGACAAATCCCGATAGGAGCTGCACATATCTCGTTCTCAAGGCACACTGGATAAGCAATCCGTACAACTAAAACCAACCCTCAAGTTTCCCCGAGGTGGCGCTGCAAGGGGCTCTAGTTTGGACCAACACTCAGAGGAGCACTGGCCCGGGGGGTTTAAAATAAAGATGACCCTTGAGTCCGCGGAACCCAAGAGAAAAGGCTTAGGTGGCAAATGGTAAAACCAAGGTTGGGCCTTGCTGGAGGAATTTTATTCAAGGTGAACTGTCAAGGGGTTCCCATAACACCCAACTGCGTAAGGAATGCAAATCAAGAAACATAACACCGGTATGACGGAAACTAGGGCGGCAAGAGTGGAACAAAACACCATGCATAAGGCCGAGCCTTCCACCCTTTACCAAGTATATATATGCATTAAAGTAAAAAAAGATATAATAATGATATCCCAACAATAACTAAGTTCCAACAAGGAACAAACTTCATCTTCACCTGCAACTAGCAACGCTATAAGAGGGGCTGAGCAAAGCGGTAACATAGCCAAACAACGGTTTGCTAGGAAAGGTGGGTTAGAGGCTTGCCATGGCAATATGAGAGGCATGATATAGCAAGTGGTAGGTATCGCGTCATAGTAATAGAGCGAACAACTAGCAAGCAAAGATAGAAGTGATTTCGAGGGTATGGTCATCTTGCCTGCAAAGTTCTCAGAGTTGACGAAAGCTTGATCCTCGTAAGCATACTCAACAGGTTCCTCGATCACGTACTCGTCTCCCGACTCTACCCAAAGCAAGAACACAAACAAAGGACCAATAATCAATCACGGTGCAATGCGCAAGCAACATGATGCAAAACATGGCATGATATGCGAGATGTGATATGCAATGCATATGCGTGCTCCGGAAGGAAACAGATGAACAAAGCATCAACTTGGCAAACCAAGTGCGCCGCTGGAAAGATGAGTTGTTTTCGGTCGAAATCAATATAAAGATCACCGGAATCGGATGCACGGTTTGCAAATGGCAAGCAAAATAAGAATGGCACAATTCTGCGATTAACAACACGATGCCATCTAGAATGCAACAAGAAACTAAGATACTGCACTCCAACATAACAACAAAGCACATGGCGGTGATCTGCTCAAGATGCTTGACAAAAGATGAACACTGAGCTACGGCTAAATCACACAAGAGCAGGTTCAAACAAGCATGGCAAAAATGCAAAACATATCAGCTTCACAGACTTAGTGAAAAATACTAACATGCCAGGAATTAACATCAGGAAGCTAGGTTTAGAGCAAGCTAACAACATGCTACAGGAACATATCATAGCAAACAAAGGCATGGCATGAAACTACTAAAATCATAGATCAAAAGTCCCTTACTGATCAAGAGCCAAAAAGACACAGAAGATATTATGGCACCCATGTAAACATAGCAAGTTTCGTTAACAGATTCAGACTTAGCAGAAAACAGAGCACGGCATAAACAGAATTATGAAGGCCTCTTTGCGAGCTCGATTCACTCACCACAAGGAATTGCATGGCAAGATAAGCATACTTCCAGCAAAAATACATGATAAGTCTAACCATGGCAAGAACAAGTTTATAGCATGCTTGGATCAACTACAACAACCATGGCAAAATTGATTAACATGTAAACAATCTGCCATGAACATTTTATAGCAAAAGTAGAGCAAGATTAAGTCATGCTAGGGCACTCCATAAATGCACACAGGGGAATGGATGGATATAGCATAACCATATGTCAAAATCATCCTTACTGAAGATACTCAAAACAAGCATGGATCACTCTGTAGCATCATGGATACATGGCATAAAAATAACAGCAGGAAAATGACTTAGTGAAATCCTAAGTCCCTGAAATCAGCAATAACACGAAGGCTACTTTGCATGCTTGTGATAGTCACCACAAAGATCACAAAAATACATGGCAAACACCCCTGTAAAGATGGTGTGGCATAGACCAAAACACATGTAGAGCTCATGTTCATATGCAGCACACAACAAATGTGACAAAAATGACAAATCCTCATAAACTGCTAAGTAACAGGAGCAAACATTTTATAGCACTTGCATCAGTGATTTGGGCATCCAGATGAACTCAAACAAGCATGTCACAATGGAACAAAATGAAGAGCACATCAAGATGAACATTTTGATATATCATGCATGCAAAACGGATCTACGGATGAGGAGTTATGGCATGTTGAACAGGGCTTCAGAGAGTAAATATTTTGGGACTTATTGAAAAGAACGGGGTCAACCTCCGGTCCAGATCTAGGGTTGACTTGCACGAGGATCGAGGTTCGCCGGGATCTTCGCCGGATCCTCGCCGGAAAATGTCAGGGTGGCCGGAGAGGAGGTGGACCCGGGGCGGAGGAGACCGGATCCGCGTCGGCGGCGAGGAGCTCGGGGCGGCGCGGCGGAGGTGGCGTTGGGGCGAGGCTGCGGTGGCCGGCGGCACAGTGGGGCAGGCGAGGTCGAGCGGCGGTGGCTCACCGGCGAAGGAGGCGGC